>NW_024470861.1:497785-656522 GCF_017639515.1 Carcharodon carcharias
GAGAGTCACATCGAGGGGTACAGGGGGTTATATTATTTTCAGGGTAACAGATATATGGGAGAGAGTTACACCGAGGGGTACAGGGGGTTATATTATATACAGGGTAACAGAGAGCTGGGAGAGAGTCACATCGAGGGGTACAGGGGGTTATATTATTTTCAGGGTAACAGATAGCTGGGAGAGAGTCACGTCGAGGGGTACAGGGGGTTATATTATTTTCAGGGTAACAGATAGCTGGGAGTGAGTCACATCGAGGGGTACAGGGGTTATATTATTTTCAGGGTAACAGATAGCTGGGAGAGAGTTACATCGAGGGGTAGAGGGGGTTATATTATATACAGGGTAACAGATAGCTGGGAGAGAGTCACATCGAGGGGTACAGAGGGTTATATTATATTCAGGGTAACAGATAGCTGTGAGAGAGTCACACCGAGAGTTAAGACTCTGATATATCCCACACCACTCACAGTAACACTCTGATATATCCCACACCCCTCACTGTAACACTCTGATATATCACACACACCTCACTGTAACACACTGATATATCCCACACCCCTCACGGTAACACTCTGATATATCCAAACTGCTCACTGTAACTCTCTCATTTATCCCACACGCCTCACTGTAACACTCGTATATATCCCACACCCCTCACTGTAACACTCGGATTTTTTCCCACACCCCTCACTGTAACACTCTGGTATATCCCACACTGCTCACTGTAACGCTCTGATATATCCCACATCCCTCACTGTAACACTGTGAAAAATCCCACAACCCTCCCTGTAACACTCTGATATATCCCACACCCCTCACTGTAACACTCTGATATATCCCACACCCCTCACTGTAACACACTGATATATCCCACAACCCTCACTGTAATACTCTGATATATCCCACACCCCTCACTGTAACACTCTGACATACCCCGCACCCCACTGTAACACTCTGATATACCCACACCCCTCAATGTAACACTCTGATATATCCCACACCCCTCACTGTAACACTCTGATATATCCCACAACTCTCACTGTAACTCGCTGATATTTCCCATACCCCTCACTAAAACACTGATATAAAGCCAACCGCTCACTGTAACACTCTGATATATCCCACACCCATCACTATAACACTCTGATATATCCCACACTCCTCACTGTAACACTCTGATATATCCAATACCCCTCACTGTAACACTCTGATATATCCCACACAACTCACTGTAACACTCTGATAGAGACCGCACACCTCACTGTAACACTGATATGTCACATACCCCTCACTGTAACACACTGATATATCACATACCCCTCAATGTAACACTCTGATATAACCCACACCCCTCACTTTTTAACTCTGATAAATCCCACACCGATAACTGTTGAACTCTGATATATCCCACACCCCTCACAGTAACATTCTGGTATATACCACACCCCTCATTGTAACACACTGATATATTCGACACCCCTCACTGTAACACTCTGATATATCCCACACCCCTCACTGTAACACTCTGATATATCCCACACCCCTCACTGTAACACTCTGATATATCCCACACCCCTCACTGTAACACTCTGATATATCCCACACCCCTCACTGTAACACTATGATATATCACACACACCTCACTGTAACACTCTGATATATCCCACACCCCTCACTGTAACACTCTGATATGCCCCACACCCCTCATTGTAACACTCTGATATGCCCCACACCCCTCATTGTAACACTCTGATATATCCCACACCCCTCACTGTAACAATCTGATATATCCCACACCCCTCACTGTAACACTCTGATATATCACACACACCTCACTGTAACACTCTGATATATCCCACACCCCTCACTGTAACACTCTGATATATCACACACCCTTCACTGTAACACTCTGATATATCCCACACCCCTCACTGTAACACTCTGATATGCCCCACACCCCTCATTGTAACACTCTGATATATCCCACACCCCTCACTGTAACACTCTGATATATCACACACCCCTCACTGTAACATTCTGATATATCCCACACCCCTCACTGTAACACTCTGATATGCCCCACACCCCTCATTGTAACACTCTGATATATCCCACACCCCTCACTGTAACACTCTGATATATCACACACCCCTCACTGTAACACTCTGATATATCCCACACCCCTCACTGTAACACTCTGATATATCCCACACCCCTCACTGTAACACTCTGATATATCACACACCCCTCACTGTAACACTCTGATATATCCCACACCCCTCACTGTAACATTCTGATATATCCCACACCCCTCACTGTAACACTCTGATATGCCCCACACCCCTCATTGTAACACTCTGATATATCCCACACCCCTCACTGTAACACTCTGATATGCCCCACACCCCTCATAGTAACAATTTGATATATCCCACACCCTCACAATAAGACTCTGATATAAACCACACATCTCAATGTAACACTCTGACATATCCCACACCCCTCACTGTAAAACTCTGATATATCCAACACCCCTAAATGTAACACTCTGATATATCCCAGACGCCTCAAGGTAACAATCTGATATATCCCGCACCCCTCACTGTAACACTGATAGACCCCACACACCTCAATGTAACACACTGATATATCCCACACGTCTCACTGAAAAACTCTGATATATCCCACACCCCTCACTAGAACATTCTGAGATATCCAGCTCCCGTCACTGTAACATTCTGATATGTCCCCCTGCCCTCACTGTAACAATCTGATATATCTCGCTCCCCTCACTGTAACACTCTGATATATTCCACACCCCTCATTGTAACACTCTGATATATCCCGAACCCCTCACTGTAACTCTCTGATATATCCCGCAACCCTCACTGTAACACTCTGATATACCCCACACCCCTCACGGTAACACTGATACATCCCACACCCCTCATTGTAACACTCTGATATACCACACACCCCTCACGGTAACACTGATACATCCCACACACCTCACTGTAACACTCTGATATATCCCACACTCCTCACTGTAACACTCTGATATATCCCACACCCCTCACTGTAACACTCTGATATATCCCACACCCCTCACTGTAACACTCTGATATAACCCAGACTCCTCACTGTAACACTCTGATATATCCCCCTCCCCTCACTGTAACACTCTGATATATCCCACACCCCTCACTGTAACACTCTGATATATCCCACACCCCTCACTGTAACACTCTGATATATCCCACACCCCTCAATGTAACACTCTGATATATCTCACACCCCTCACTGTAACATTCTGAGATATCCCCCTCCCCTCACTGTAACACTCTGATATATCCCACACCCCTCACTGTAACACTCTGATATATCCCACACCCTTCAATGTAACATTCTGATATATCACAAACCCCTCATGGTAACACTAGGGAATACCCCACACCACTCACTGTAACACACTGATAAATCCCACACCCCTCAATGAAACACTCTGATATATCCCACACCCCTCACTGTAACACTCAGATGCATCACACACCCCTCGCTCTAACAAAATAATATATACCATACCCCTCCCTGTAACACTCTGATATATCCCACACTGATCACTATAACACTGTGATGTATCCCACACCCCTCACTATAACAATTATATATCCCACACCCCTCACTGTAACACTCTGATATATCCCACACTCCTCACTGTAACACTCGGATTTTTTCCACCACCCTTCACTGTAACACTCTGACATATACCACATCCATCACTTTATCATTGATATACGCCACACCCCTCACTGTAACACTCTGGTATATCCCACACTGCTCACTGTAACACTCTGTTATATCCCACACCCCTCACTGTAAGACTCTGATATATCCCACACCCCTCACTGTAACACTCTGATATACCCCACACCCCTCACTGTAACACTCTGTTATATCCCACACCCCTCACTGTAAGACTCTGATATATCCCACACTCCTCACTGTAACACTCTGATATACCCCACACCCCTCACTGTAACACTCTGATATATCCCAAACACCTCACTGTAACACTCTGATATATCCCACACCCCTCAATGTAACACTCTGATATATCCCACACCACTCAGTTTAACACTCTGATATATCCCACACCGCTCACTGTAACACTCTGATATATGCCACACCCCTCACTGTAACACTGATATATCCCACACCCATCACTGTAACACACTGATATATCCCTCACTCTTCACTGTAACACTCTGATATATCCCACAACCCTCACTGTAACACTCTGATATATCCCACACCCCTCACTGTAACACTCTGCTATATCCCACACTCCTCACTGTAACACTCTGATATATCCCACACCCATCACTGTAACACTCTGATATATCCCACACTCCTCACTGTAACACTCTGATATATCCCACACCCCTCACTGTAACACTCTGATATATCCCACACCACTCACTGTAACACTCTGATATATCCCACACACCTCACTGTAACACTCTGATATATCCCACACCCCTCACTGTAACACTCTTATATATCCCACGCCCCTCACTGTAACACTCTGATATATCCCACACCCCTCACTGTAACACTCTGATATATCCCACACACCTCACTGTAACACTCTGATATATCCCACACCCCTCACTGTAACACTCTGATATATCCCACGCCCCTCACTGTAACACTCTGATATATCCCACACACCTCACTGTAACACTCTGATATATCCCACACCCATCACAGTAACACAGTAATATATCCTGCGCCCCTCATTGTAACACTCTGATATATCCCACACCCCTCATTGTAACACGCTGTTATATCCCACACCCCTCACTGTAACACTCTTATATATCCCACAACCCTAAATATAACACTCTGATTTATCCCACACCCATAAAAGTAAAACTCTGATATATCCTACATCCCTCACAGTAACGATCTGATATATCCCACACCCCTCACTGTAACACTGATATACAACACAACCCTCACTCTAACACACTGTAATATCCCAGACCCCGCACTGTAACATTCTGAGAGAGCACCCTCAAATCACTGTAACTCTATTATATATCCCACACCCCTCACTGTAACACTCTGATGTATCCAACACCCTTAACTGTAACACTCAGATGCATCAGACACCACTCGATCTAACACTACAATATATACCATACCCCTCCCTGTAACACTCTGATGTATCCCACACCCCTCACTGTAACAATTATATATCTCACAATCCTCACTGTAACACTCTGATATATCCCACACCCCTCACTGTAACACTCGGATTTTTTCCCACAACCCTCACTGTAACACTCTGATGTATCCCACACACCTCGCACTAACACTCTTATATATCCCATACCCCTCCCTGTAACACTCTGATATATCCCACACCCCTCACTGTAACACTCTGATGTATCCCACACACCTCGCACTAACACTCTTATATATCCCATACCCCTCCCTGTAACGCTCTGATATATCCCACACCACTCCCTGTAACACACTGATTCATCGCACACCCCTCACTGTAACACTCTGATAAAGCCCACACCCCTCACTGTGACACTGATATATCCCGCACCCATCACTATAACAATCTGTTATATCCCACACCCCTCACTGTAACACTCTGATATATCCCACATCCCTCACTGTAACACACTGATATATCCCACACCCCTCACTGTAACACTCTGATATATCACACATCCCTCACTGTAACACTGATAAATCCCAAACCCCTCACTGTAACACTCTGATATATCCCACACGCCTCACTGTAACACTGATATATCCCACACCCCTCACTGTAACACTCTGATATATCCCACACCCCTCACTGTTACACTCTGATATATCCTGCGCCCCTCATTGTAACACTCTGATATATCCCACACCCCTCATTGTAAAACTCTGATATATCTCACACCCCACAATGTAACACTCTGATATATCACACACCCCTCATTGTAAAACTCTGATATATCTCACACCCCACAATGTAACACTCTGATATATCACACACCCCTCATAGTAACACTGTGGTATACTGCACAACCCTCACCGTAACACTCTGATATATCCCACACTGCTCACTGTAACACTCTGATATAACCCACACCCCTCACTGTAACACTCTGATTTAAACCACACCCCTCGCTCTAACGCTCTTTCTATATCCCATAGCCCTTCCTGTAACACTCTGATATACCCCACACCCCTCACTGTAACACTCGGATATATCCCACTCCCCTCACTGTAACACTCTGATATATACCACACCCATCACTTTATCATTGATATACGCCACACCACTCACTGTAACACTCTGATATATCCCACATCCCTCACTGTAACACTGTGATGTATCCCACATCC
This sequence comes from Carcharodon carcharias, assembly GCF_017639515.1. Lineage (NCBI taxonomy): Eukaryota > Metazoa > Chordata > Chondrichthyes > Lamniformes > Lamnidae > Carcharodon > Carcharodon carcharias. The sequence continues at coordinate 504,203 of NW_024470861.1, forward strand.
CTCATTGTAACAATTATATATCCCACACCCCTAACTGTAACACTCTGATATATCCCACATCCCTCCCTGTAACACTCTGATATATCCCATACCCCTCACTGTAATACACTGATATAAAGCCCGCCACTCACTGTAACACTCTGATATATCCCACACTCCTCACTGTAACACATTGATATATCCCACACCCCTCACTGTAACACTCTGATATATGCCACACCCCTCACTGTAACATTCTGAGATACCCCACACCCCTCACTGTAACACTCTAATATATCCCACACCCCACAATGTAACACTCTGATATATCCCACACCCCTCACTGTAACACTCTGATATACCCCACAACCCTCACCGTAACACTCTGATATATCCCACACTGCTCACTGTAACACTCTGACATAACCCACACCCCTCACTGTAACACTCTGATATATCACACACCCTTCACTGTAAAACTGTGATGTATCCCACGCCCCTCACTGTAACTCTCTGATATACCCCATACCCCTCATTGTAACACTCTTATATATCCCACAACCCTAAATATAACACTCTGATATATCCCACACCCATAAAAGTAAAACTCTGATATATCCCACATCCCACACTGTAACATTCTGAGAGAGCACCCTCGCCTCACTGTAACTCTAGTATATATCCCACACCCTTCAATGTAACACTCTGATATATCCCACAACCCTCACTGTAACACTCTGATATATCCCACACCGCTCACTGTAACACTCTGATATATCCCACACCCCTCACTGTAACACTGTGGTATATAGCACACACCTCACTGTAACACTCTGATATATCCCACACACCTCACTGTAACAATTATATATCCCACACCCCTCACTGTAACACTCTGATATATCCCACACCCCTCACTGTAAAACTCGGATTTTTTCCCACATCCCTCACTGTAACACTCTGATATATACCACACCCATCACTTTATCATTGATATACGCCACACCCCTCACTGTAACACTCTGGTATATCCCACACTGCTCACTGAAACACTCTGATGTATCCCACACACCTCGCACTAACACTCTTATATATCCCATACCCCTCCCTGTAACACTCTGATATATCCCACATCCCTCACTGTAACACTGTGATGTATCCCACATCCCTCATTGTAACAATTATATATCCCATACCCCTCACTGTAATACACTGATATAAAGCCCACCGCTCACTGTAACACTCTGATATTTCCCACACCCCTCAGTGTAACACTCTGATATGTCCCACACCCCTCACTGTAACACTGATATACAACACAACCCTCACTGTAACACATTGATATATCCCAGATCCCACACTGTAACATTCTGAGAGAGCACCCTCGCCTCACTGTAACTCTAGTATATATCCCACACCCTTCAATGTAACACTCTGATCTATCCCACAACCCTCACTGTAACACTCTGACATATCCCACACACCTCATAGTAACACTACGGTATACCGCACAACCCTCACCGTAACACTCTGATATATCCCACACTGCTCACTGTAACACTCTGATGTAACCCACACCCCTCACTGTAACACTCTGATATACCCCACACCCCTCACTGTAACAATTATATATCCCACACCCCTCGCTGTAACACTCTGATATACCCCACACCCCTCACTGTAACACTCTGATATATCCCACTCCCCTCACTGTAACACTGATATATCGCACACCCCTCACTGTAACAATGATATATACCACACCCCTCATTGTAACACTCTGATATATCCCACACCCTCACTGTAACACTATGATATATACCACACCCATCACTTTATCATTGATTTATGCCACACCACTCACTGTAACACTCTGGTATATCCCACACTGCTCACTGTTACACTCTGATATATCCCACACCCGACACTGTAACACTCTGATATATCCCACACCCCTCACTGTAACACTCTGATATATCCCACACACCTCGCTCTAACCCTCTTATATATCCCATACCCCTCCCTGTAACACTGTGATGTATCCCACATCCCTCATTGTAACAATTATATATCCAACACCCCTCACTGTCACACTCTGTTATATCCCAAACCCCTCACTATAACACTCTGATATATCCCACACTCCTCACTGTAACACATTGATATATCCCACACCCTTCACTGTAACACTCTGATATATCCCACACCCCTCACTGTAACACTCTAATATATCCCACACCCCTCATTGTAAAACTCTGATATATCGCACACCCCACAATGTAACACTCTGATATATCCCACACCCCTCACTGTAACACTCTAATATATCCCACACCCCTCACTGTAACACTCTGATATACCCCACACCCCTCATTGTAACACTATGGTATACCCCACAATCCTCACCGTCACACTCTGATATATCCCACACTGCTCACTGTAACACTCTGACATATCCCACACTGCTCACTGTAACACTCTGACATAACCCACACCCCTCATTGTAACACTCTGATTTAACCCACACCCCTCGGACTAACGCTCTTATATATCCCATAGCCCTTCCTGTAACACTCTGATATATCACACACCCCTCAATGAAACACTGTGATACACCCCACATCCCTCACTGTAACAATGATATATCCCACACCTCTCACTGTAATATTCTGATATATCCCACACCCTCACTGTAACACTCTGATATATCCCACACCCCTCACTATAACACTCTGACATATCCCACACACCTCACTGTAACACATTGATATATCCCACACCCATCACTGTAACACAGTTATATATCCTGCGCCCCTCATTGTAACTCTCTGATATATCCCACACCCCTCATTGCAACACTCTGTTATTTCCCACACCCGTCACTGTAACACTCTTATATATCCCACAACCCTAAATATAACAGAGATAAAAACAAAAAAACTGCGGATGCTGGAAATCCAAAACAAAAACAGAATTACCTGGAAAAACTCAGCAGGTCTGGCAGCATCGGCGGAGAAGAAAAGAGTTGACGTTTCGAGTCCTCATGACCCTTCGACAGAACTTGAGTTCGAGTCCAGGAAAGAGCTGAAATATAAGCTGGTTTAAGGTGTGTGTGTGGGGGGCGGAGAGATAGAGAGACAGAGAGGTGGAGGGGGTTGGTGTGGTTGTAGGGACAAACAAGCAGTGATAGAAGCAGATCATCAAAAGATGTCAACAACAATAGTACAATAGAACACATAGGTGTTAAAGTTAAAGTTGGTGATATTATCTAAACGAATGTGCTAATTAAGAATGGATGGTAGGGCACTCAAGGTATAGCTCTAGTGGGTTTTTTTTTTTATTTTTTTTTTTATATTTTTTTTTATATAATGGAAATAGGTGGGAAAAGGAAAATCTTTATAATTTATTGGGAAAAAAAAAAGAAGGGGGAAACAGAAGGGGGTGGGGATGGGGGAGGGGACTCACGACCTAAAGTTGTTGAATTCAATATTCAGTCCGGAAGGCTGTAAAGTCCCTAGTCGGAAGATGAGGTGTTGTTCCTCCAGTTTGCGTTGGGCTTCACTGGAACAATGCAGCAAGCCAAGGACAGACATGTGGGCAAGAGAGCAGGGTGGAGTGTTAAAATGGCAAGCGACAGGGAGGTTTGGGTCATTCTTGCGGACAGACCGCAGGTGTTCTGCAAAGCGGTCGCCCAGTTTACGTTTGGTCTCTCCAATGTAGAGGAGACCACATTGGGAGCAACGAATGCAGTAGACTAAGTTGGGGGAAATGCAAGTGAAATGCTGCTTCACTTGAAAGGAGTGTTTGGGTCCTTGGACGGTGAGGAGAGAGGAAGTGAAGGGGCAGGTGTTGCATCTTTTGCGTGGGCAAGGGGTTGTGCCATAGGAGGGGGTTGAGGAGTAGGGGGTGATGGAGGAGTGGACCAGGGTGTCCCGGAGGGAGCGATCCCTACGGAATGCCGATAAGGGGGGTGAAGGGAAGATGTGTTTGGTAGTGGCATCATGCTGGAGTTGGCGGAAATGGCGGAGGATGATCCTTTGAATGCGGAGGCTGGTGGGGTGATAAGTGAGGACAAGGGGGACCCTATCATGTTTCTGGGAGGGAGGAGAAGGAGTGAGGGCGGATGCGCGGGAGATGGGCCGGACACGGTTGAGGGCCCTGTCAACGACCGTGGGTGGAAAACCTCGGTTAAGGAAGAAGGAGGACATGTCAGAGGAACTGTTTTTGAATGTAGCATCATCGGAACAGATGCGACGGAGGCGAAGGAATTGAGAGAATGGGATGGAGTCCTTACAGGAAGTGGGGTGTGAGGAGCTGTAGTCGAGATAGCTGTGGGTGTCGGTGGGTTTGTAATGGATATTGGTGGACAGTCTATCACCAGAGATTGAGACAGAGAGGTCAAGGAAGGGAAGGGAAGTGTCAGAGATGGACCACGTGAAAATGATGGAGGGGTGGAGATTGGAAGCAAAATTAATAAATTTTTCCAAGTCCTGACGAGAGCATGAAGCAGCACCGAAATAATCATCGATGTACCGGAGAAAGAGTTGTGGAAGGGGGCCGGAGTAGGACTGGAACAAGGAATGTTCCACATACCCCATAAAGAGACAGGCATAGCTGGGGCCCATGCGGGTACCCATAGCCACACCTTTTATTTGGAGGAAGTGAGAGGAGTTGAAGGAGAAATTGTTCAGCGTGAGAACAAGTTCAGCCAGACGGAGGAGAGTAGTGGTGGATGGGGATTGTTCGGGCCTCTGTTCGAGGAAGAAGCTAAGGGCCCTCAGGATTACAGGTATCTCCGGGACATAAAACGTTTCTCGGACTGCTGTTCCCGTCACATTCTGAAATCCACTCTCAGTGCCATGCGCCGCCATATGAACACACTCGACCTCTCCCTCCAGCAGCACCGCCGTACCCTTTTTCAAAGCTGCGCATGCCCCCAGTTTCATTTTACTCTTCGGCTCATCCGACGCCTCAACAAGAAACTTTTTCTCTTTCTCTCAAGTGCTAAGGAACGCAGGCTCCAACAACTCATCGACACCAACATCCATCTAGGACCCTCCACCCCTGCCCGTCCCTCCGTCCCCACCCCATCTTCCAATCCCAACCCCAGCCGTGTATTCACTATACCCCCTGACCTTCCCCTCTCCGATGCTGAACGTTCAGTGCTCAGCAAAGGACTTAGTTTCATACCCTTACGCCCTCACCTCAATGAATTTCGGGCTCGGCATGATACTGAACTCTTCTTCCGCCGTCTTCGTCTCCGGGCTCACTTCTTTGGGCAGGAGTCCTCTCCCAGTTCAACGGATCCTTTTACCCACCTCCAATATTCTCCCTCCACCTGGACCCCTCCCTCTGGATTCTTACCTTCTCTCGATCTTTTCATTGAGAACTGTCGGCGCGACATTAGCCGTCTCAATTTCTCTGCTCCTCTCACCCATTCTAACCTGTCTCTCTCTGAACTTACTGCACTCCATTCTCTCAGGTCCAACCCTGACATTGTCATCAAACCCGCTGACAAGGGTGGTGCTGTTGTTGTCTGGCGCACTGACCTCTACCACGCGGAGGCTGAGCGTCAACTCGCAGACACTTCCTCCTACCTCTCCCTGGACCTTGACCCCACCACTGAACATCAAGCCATTGTTTCCAGGACTGTCACTGACCTCATCTCCTCTGGGGATCTCCCTCCCACAGCTTCCAACCTGATAGTTGCCCAACCTCGGACGGCCCGCTTCTATCTCCTACCCAAAATCCACAAACAGAACTGCCCCGGTAGACCGATCGTCTCAGCTTGCTCCTGCCCCACAGAACTCATTTCTCGTTATCTTGACTCCCTTCTCTCTCCCCTTGTCCAGTCCCTTCCCACCTACATCCGTGATTCCTCTGACACCTTACGTCACATCAACAATTTCCAGTTCCCTGGCCCCTACCGCTTCCTCTTCACCATGGACGTCCAATCCCTCTACACCTCCATCCCCCACCAGGATGGTCTGAGGGCCCTTAGCTTCTGTTTTTGTCCTAAATATAACACTCTGATATATCCCACACGCATAAATGTAACACTCTGATATATCCCACATCCCTCACTGTAACGATCTGATATATCCCACACCCCTCAGTGTAACACTGATATACAATACAACCCTCACTGTAACACACTGATATATCCCAGACCCCTCACTGTAACATTCTGAGAAAGCACCCTCGCCTCACTGTAACACTATTATATATCCCACACCCTTCAATGTAACCCTCTGATATATCCCACACACCTCACTGTAACACCCTGATATATCACACACCCTTCACTGTAACACTCAGATATATCCCAAACCCCTCACTGGAGCACTCTGACATATTCCACACCCCTCACTGAAACTCTGTTATAAAACCTGTGCCCCTCATTGTAAAACTCTGATATATCCCAAACCCATCATTGTAACACTGATATATCCCACACCCCTCACTTTAACACACTGATATACCCCACACCCCTCACTGTATCACACTGATATATCGCACACCCCACATTGTAACATTCTGATATATCACACACCCCTCATTGTAACACTCTGATTTATCCCACACACCTCGCTCTAACGCTTTTATATATCCCATAGCCCTTCCTGTAACACTCTGATATATCACACAACCCTCACTGTAACACTGTGATGTATCCCACACCCCTCACTGTAACACTCTGATATACCCCCACCCCTCACTGTAACACTCTGGTATATCCCACACCCCTCACTGTAACAATTATATAACCCACACCCCTCACTGTAACACTCTGATATACCCCACACCTCTCACTGTAACACTCTGATATACCCCCAACCCTCACTGTAACACTCTGGTATATCCCACACCCCTCACTGTAACAATCTGATATACCCCACACCCCTCATTGTAACACTCTGATATATCCCACACCCCTCACTGTAACACTCTGATATATCCCACACCCCTCACTGTAACACTCTGAAATATCCCACACCCCTCACTGTAACACTCTGATATTTCCCATACCCCTCACTGTAATATTCCGATATAACGCCCACCGCTCATGTAACACTCTGATATATGCCACACCCCTCGCTGTAACACTGATATATCCCACACCCCTCACTATAACACTCTGATATAGCCAACACTCCTCACTGTAACACATTGATATATTCCACACCCCTCACTTAACACTCTGATATATCCCACACCCCTCAGTGTAACACTCTGATATATCCCACACCCTTCACTGTAACACTCAGATATATCCCACAACCCTCACTGTAACACTATGATATATCCCAAACCCCTCACTGTAACTCTGTTATGTAAACTGCGCCCCTCATTGTAACACTCTGATATATCCCACACCCCTCACTATAACACTCTGATAAATCCCACACTCCTCACTCTAATACATTGATATATTCCACACCCATCACAGTAACACTCTGATATATCCCACACCCCTCACTGTAACACTCTGATATATCCCACACCCCTCACTGTAACACTCTGATATATCCCACACCCCTCACTGTAACACTCTGATATATCCCACACCCCTCACTGTAACACATTGATATATCCCAAACCCATCACTGTAACACTGATATACACCACACCCCTCAATGTAACACACTGATATATCTCACAGCCCTCACTGTAACATTCTGTGAAATTCCCCTCCCCTCACTGTTACACTCAGATATATCCCACACCCCTCACTGTACCACTCTGATAAATCACAGACACCTCACGGTAACACTGATATACAGTACACCCCTCACTGTAAAACTCTGATATATCCCACACCCTTCACTGTAACACTGATATATCCCACACCCCTCACTGTAACACTCGGAATTATCCCACAACCCTCAGTGTAAGACTCTGATATATTCCACTCCCCTCACTGTAGCACTCTGATATACACAACACACCTCATTGTAACACTCTGATATAACCTACAACCCTCACTGTAACATTCTGATATATCCCACACCCCTCACTGTAACACTCGGAATTATCCCACACCCCTCACTGTAACACTCTGATATATCCCACACACCTCACTGTAACACTCTGATATACCCCACACCCCTCACTGTAACACTCTGATATATCCCACACCCCGCACTGTAACACTCTGATATATCCCACACCCCTCACTGTAACACTCTGATATATCCCACACCCCTCACTGTAACACTCTGATATATCCCACACCCCTCATTGTAACACTCTGATATATCCCACACCCCTCACTGTAACACTCTAATATACCCCACACCCCTCACTGTAACACTCTGATATATCCCACAACGCTCACTGTAACACTAATATATATCCCACACCCCTCTCTGTAACATTTTGATATATACCACACCCCTCACTGAAACACTCTGATATATCCCACACCCCTCACTGTAACACTGATATATCCCACACCACTCACTGTAACTTTCTGATATATCCCACACCCCTCACTGTAACACTCTGATATATGCCACACCTCTCACTGTAACACACTGATATATCACACACCCCTCACTGTAACACTCTGTTATATCCCACTCACCTTCTGTAACACTCTGATTTATCCCAGATCCCACACTGTAACACTGACATTATTTCCCACAAGCCTCACTGTAAAACTCTGAAATATCCCACAGCCCTCAGTCTAACACTGATAAATCCGAAACCCCTCACGGTAAAACTCGGATATACCACGCAGCCTTCACTCTAACACTCTGATATATCCTGCCCCCCTCACTGTAACACGCTGATATATCCCACATCACTCACTGTATCACTGATTTACACCAAAACCCTCACTGTAACACTCTGCTATATCCCACACCCCTCACTGTAACACTCTGATATATCCCACACCCCTCACTGCAAAACTCTGATATATCCCACACACCTCACTGTAACACTCTCATATATCCCATACCCCTCACTGTATAACTCTGATATATCCAATACCCCTCACTGTAAAACTCTGATATATCCCATACCCCTCACTGTAAAACTCTGATATATCCCACAACCCTCACTGTAACACACTGATATATCCCACACGCCTCACTGTAACACTCTGATATATCCCGCACCCCTCACTGTAACACTCTGATATGCCCCACACCCCTCACTTTAACACTCTGATATATCCCACACCCCTCACTGCAACACTCTGATATATCCCACACACCTCACTGTAACACTCTCATATATCCCATACCCCTCACTGTATAACTCTGATATATCCAATACCCCTCACTGTAACACTCTGATATATCCCACACCCCTCACTGTAACACTCTGATATATCCCATACCCCTCACTGTAGCACTCTGATATATCCCACACTCCTCACTGTAACATTTTGATATATCACACACCCCTCACTGTAACACTCTGATGTATCCCACACCCCTCAGTGTAACACTCTGATATATCCCACACCCCTCACTGCAACACTCTGATATATCCCACAAACCAAACTGTAACACTCTCATATATCCCATACCCCTCACTGTATAACTCTGATATATCCAATACCCCTCACTGTAACACTCTGATATATCCCACACCCCTCACTGTAAAACTCTGATACATCCCAAACTCCTCACTGTAACATTTTGATATATCACACACCCCTCACTGTAACACTCTGATGTATCCCACACCCCTCAGTGTAACACTCTGATATATCCCACAACCCTCACTGTAACACTAATATATATCCCACACCCCTCTCTGTAACATTCTGTTATATCCCACACCCCTCAAAGTAACACTCTGATATATCCCACACCCCTCACTGTAAACTCTGATATATCCCACACCCCTCACTGTTACACTCAGATATATCCCAAACCCCTCACTGTAACACTCTGATATATCCCACAACACTCACTGCAACACTCTGATATATCCCCCAACGCTCACTGTAACACACTGATATATCCCCAACCCTAACTCTAACACTCTGATTTATCCCAGCCCCCTCACTGTAACACTCGGATATATCCCACACCCCTCAGTGTAACACTCGGATATATCCCACACCCCTCAGTGTAACACTCTGATATACCCCACACCCCTCACTGTAACACTCTGGTATATCCCACACCCCTCACAGTAACACTCTGATATACCCCACACCCCTCACTGTAACACTCTGGTATAACCCACACCCATCACTGTAACACTTTTATATATCACAAAAACCTCACTGTAAGACTCTGATATATCCCACACCCCGCACTGTAACACTCTGATATATCCCAAACCCCTCACTGTAACACAACGATATATCCCACACCCCTCACTGTAACACTCTCATATATCCCACACACCTCACTGTAACACTCTGATATATTCCACACCGCGAACTGTAACACTCTGATATATCACAAAACCCTAACTGTAACATTCTGATATATCCCACACCCCTCACTGTAACACTCTGATATACCTCACACCCCTCACTGTAACACAATAATATATCCCACAACCCTCACTGTAACGCACTGATATATCCCACAGCCCTCACTGTAACACACTGTTATATCCCATACACCTCACTGTAACACACTAATATATCCCACACCCCTCACTGTAACACTCTGATATATCCCACACATCTCACTGTAACACACTGATATATCCCACACCCCTCACTGTAACACGCTGTTATATCCCACACACCTTCTGTAACACTCTGATTTATCCCAGATCCCTCATTGTAACACTGATGTTATATCCCACAAGCCTCACTGTAACACTCTGATATATCCCACAGCCCTCAGTCTAACACTGATATATCCCACACCCCACAAAGTAACACTCTGATACATCCAACACCCCTCACGGTAACACTCGGATATACCACGCAGCCCTCACTCTAACACTCTGATATATCCTGCCCCCCTCACTGTAACACTCTGATATATCCCACACCCCACACTTTATCAGTGATTTACCCCAAACCCCTCACTGTATTACTCTGATATATCCCACACAGCTCACTGTAACACACTTATATATCCCAAACCACTCACTATAACAGTCTGATATATCCCACACCCCTCCCTCTAATAATCTTATATATACCACATACCTACATGTAACACTCTATTATATCCAACAACCCGCACTGTAACAGATTGATTTATCCCTCACCCCTCACTCTAACAATCTGATACATCCCACACCCCTCACTGTAACACTCTGATATATCCCATACCCCTCAGTGTAACACTCTGATATATCCCATACCCCTCACTGTAAAACTCTGATATATCCCACACCCCTCACTGTAACACTCTGATATATCCCACACCCCTCACTGTAACACTCTGATATACCCCACACCCCTCACTGTAACACTCTGATATATCCCACACACCTCACTGTAACACTCTGATATATGCCACAACCCTAACTGCAACACGCTGATATATCCCCCAACGCTCACTGTAACACACTGATATATCCCCAACCGTAACTCTAACACTCTGATTTATCCCAGACCCCTCACTGTAACACTCAGATATATCCCACACCCCTCAGTGTAACACTCTGATATATCCCACACCCCTCAGTGTAACACTCGGATATATCCCAAAAGACTCACTGTAACACTTTTATATATCCCAAAACCCTCACTGTAACACTCTGATATATCCCAAAACCCTCACTGTAACACTCTGATATATCCCACACCCCTCACTGTAACACAACGATATATCCCACACCCCTCACATTAACACTCTGATATATCCCACACCGCTCACTGTAACACTCTGATATATTCCACAACGCTCACTGTAACACTCTGATATATCACAAAACCCAAACTGTAACACACTGTTATATCCCACACCCCTCACTGGAACACACTGATATATCCCACACCCCTCACTGTAATGCTCTGATATATCCCACACCCCTCACTGTAACTTTCTGATATATCCCATACCCCTCACTGTAACACTCTGATATATCCCACACCCCTCACTGTAACATTCTGATATATCCCACACCCCTCACTGTAACACTCTGATATATCCCACACCCCTCACTGTAACACTCTGATATACCCCACACCCCTCACTGTAACACTCTGATATATCCCACACACCTCACTGTAACACTCTGATATATGCCACAACCCTAACTGCAACACTCTGATATATCCCCCAACGCTCACTGTAACACACTGATAAGTCCCCAACCCTAACTCTAACACTCTGATTTATCCCAGACCCCTCACTGTAACACTCAGATATATCCCACACCCCTCAGTGTAACACTCTGATATATCCCACACACCTCAGTGTAACACTCTGATATATCCCACACCCCTAACTGTAACTCTCTGATTTATCCCACACCCCTCAATGTAACACTCTGATATATCCCAAACCCCTCACTGTAACATCTTGATATATCCCACTCCCCTCACTGTAACTCTCTGATATATACCAGACCCCACACTGTTACACTCTGATGTATCCCACACACCTCAATGTAACACACTGATATATCCCACAACTCTCACTGTAACACTTTTATATATCCCAAAACCCTCACTGTAACACTCTGATATATCCCAAAACACTCACTGTAACACTTTTATATATCCCAAAACCATCACTGAAACGCTCTGATATATCCCAAAACACTCACTGTAACACGTTTATATATCCAAAAGCCCTCACTGTAACACTCTGATATATCCCAAAACACTCACTGTAACACTCTGATATATCCCACACCCCTCGCTGTAACACAACGATATATCCCACACCCCTCACAGTAACACTCGGATATATCCCACACCCCTCACTGTAACACTCTGATATATTCCACAACGCTCACTGTAACACTCTGATATATCACAAAACCCAAACTGTAACACTTTGATATATCCCACACCCGTCACTGTAACACTCTGATATATCTCACACCCCTCACTGTAACACACTGATATATCCCACACCCCTCACTGTAACGCACTGATATATCTCACACCCCTCACTGTAACACACTGATATATCTCACACCCCTCACTGTAAAACTCAGTTATATCACAAAATCCGCACTGTAACAACTCTGTTATATCCCACACCCCTCACTGGAACACTCTGATATATCCCACACCTCTCACTGTAACACACTGTTATATCCCACACCGCTCACTGTAACACTCTGATATATCCCACAACCCTCACTTTAAAAATCTGTTATATCCAACACCCCTCACTGTAACACATTGATATATCCCAAACCCCTCACTTTTAAACACTGATATACCCGACAACCCTCACTGTAACACTCTGACACACCCCACATCCCTCACTGTAACACTCTGATATACCCCACACCCCTCACTGTAACACTCTGACATACCCAACACCCCTCACTGTAACACTCTGATACACCTCACAACCCTCACTGTAACACAATGATATATCCCAAACCCCTCACTGTAACACTCACATAAATCCCACACCATCATGATAACATTCTGATATATCCCACACAACTCACTGTAACACTCTGATATATCCCACACCCCTAACTGTAACATCTGATATATCCCACACACCTCACTGTAACACTCTGATATAACCTACAATCCTCACTGTAACATTCTGATATATCCCACACCCCTCACTGTAACACTCAGAATTATCCCACACCCCTCAGTGTAAGACTCTGATATATTCCACTCCCCTCACTGTAGCACTCTGATATACTCAACACACCTCACTGTAACACACTGATTTTTTCCACACCCCTCACTGTAACATTCTGATATATCCCACAACCCTCACTGTAACACTGATATATACCACACCCCTCACTGTAACATCTGATATATCCCACAACGCTCACTGTAGCACTCTGATATATCCCGAAACCTAACTCTAACACACTGATTTATCACAGACCCCTCACTGTAACACTCGGAATTATCCCACACGCCTCAATGTAAGACTCTGATATATTCCACTCCCCTCACTGTAGCACTCTGATATATCCCACACCCCTCACTGTAACACTGATATATCCCACACCCCTCACTGTAGCATTTTGATATATCCCACTCCCCTCACTGTAATTCTCTGATATATCCCACACCCCTCACTGTAACACTCTGATATATACCACACCACACACTGTTACACTCTGATATATCCCAAAACACTCACTGTAACAATCTGATATATTCCACACCCCGCACTGTAACACTCTGATATATCGCACACCCCTCACTGTAACACAACGATATATCCCACACCCCTCAGTGTAAGAATCTGATATATTCCACTCCCCTCACTGTAGCACTCTGATATACTCAACACACCTCACTGTAACACTCTGATATAACCTACAACCCTCACTGTAACACTCTGATATATCCCACACCCCTCACTGTAACATCTGATATATCCCACACCCCTCACTGTAACACTCGGAATTATCCCACAACCCTCAGTGTAAGACTCTGATATATTCCACTCCCCTCACTGTAGCACTCTGATATACACAACACACCTCATTGTAACACTCTGATATAACCTACAACCCTCACTGTAACATTCTGATATATCCCACACCCCTCACTGTAACACTCGGAATTATCCCATACCCCTCAGTGTAAGACTATGATATATTCCACTCCCCTCACTGTAGCACTCTGATATACACAACACACCTCACTGTAACATACTGATTTTTTCCACACTCTTCACTGTAACACTCTGATATATCCCACACCACTCACTGTAACACTCTGATATATCCCACACACCTCACTGTAACACTCTGATATACCCCACACCCCTCACTGTAACACTCTGATATATCCCACACCCCGCACTGTAACACTCTGATATATCCCACACCCCTCACTGTAACACTCTGATATATCCCACACCCCTCACTGTAACACTCTGATATATCCCACACCCCTCATTGTAACACTCTGATATATCCCACACCCCTCACTGTAACACTCTAATATACCCCACACCCCTCACTGTAACACTCTGATATATCCCACAACGCTCACTGTAACACTAATATATATCCCACACCCCTCTCTGTAACATTTTGATACATACCACACCCCTCACTGAAACACTCTGATATATCCCACACCCCTCACTGTAACACTGATATATCCCACACCACTCACTGTAACTTTCTGATATATCCCACACCCCTCACTGTAACACTCTGATATATCCCACACCCCTCACTGTAACATTCTGATATATCCCACACCCCTCACTGTAACACTCTGATATATCCCACACCCCTCACTGTAACACTCTGATATACCCCACACCCCTCACTGTAACAGTCTGATATATCCCACACCCCTCACTGTAACACTCTGATATATGCCACAACCCTAACTGCAACACTCTGATATATCCCACAACGCTCACTGTAACACACTGATATATCCCCAACCCTAACTCTAACACTCTGATTTATCCCAGACCCCTCACTGTAACACTCAGATATATCCCACACCCCTCAGTGTAACACTCTGATATATCCCACACCCCTCAGTGTAACACTCTGATATATCCCACACCCCTAACTGTAACTCTCTGATTTATCCCACACCCCTCACTGTAACACTCTGATATATCCCAAAACACTCACTGTAACACGTTTATATATCCCAAAACCCTCACTGTAACACTCTGATATATCCCAAAACACTCACTGTAACACTCTGATATATCCCACACCCCTCACTGTAACACAACGATATATCCCACACCCCTCACAGTAACACTCGGATATATCCCACACCCCTCACTGTAACACTCATATATTCCACAACGCTCTCTGTAACACTCTGATATATCTCACACCCCACACTGTAACACACTGATATAACCCACACCCCTCACTGTAACACACTGATATATCTCACACCCCTCACTGTAACACACTGATATATCTCACACCCCTCACTGTAAAACTCAGTTATATCACAAAATCCTCATTGTAACAACTCTGTTATATCCCAAAACCCTCACTGTAACACTCTGATATATCCCACACCGCTCACTGTAACACTCTGATATATCCCACAACCCTCACTTTAAAAATCTGTTATATCCCAAACCCCTCACTTTTAAACACTGATATACCCGACAACCCTCACTGTAACACTCTGACACTCCCCATATCCCTCACTGTAACACTCTGATATACCCCACACCCCTCACTGTAACACTCTGACATACCCAACACCCCTCACAGTAACACTCTGATACACCCCACACCCCTCACTGTAGCACTCTGAAATTTACAACACCCCTCACTGTAACACTCTGATACACCCCACACCCCTCACTGTAACACCATGATATATCCCACACCCCTCACTGTAACACACTGATATATCCCACACAACTCATTGTAACACTCTGATATATCCCACACCCCTCACTGTAACACCCTGATATATCACACACCCCTCACTGTTACACTCTGATATATCCCACACCCCTCACTGTAACACTCTGATATATCCCACACCCCTCACTGTAACACTCTGATATATCCCACACCCCTCACTGTAACAATCTGATATATCCCACACCCCTCACTGAAACACTCTGATATATCCCACACCCCTCACTGTAACACTCTGATATACCCCACACCCCTCACTGTAACACTCTGATATATCCCACACACCTCACTGTAACACTCTGATATATGCCACAACCCTAACTGCAACACTCTGATATATCCCCCAACGCTCACTGTAACACACTGATATATCCCCAACCCTAACTCTAACACTCTGATTTATCCCAGATCCCTCACTGTAACACTCAGCTATATCCCACACCCCTCAGTGTAACACTCTGATATATCCCACACCCCTCAGTGTAACACTCTGATATATCCCACACCCCTAACTGTAACTCTCTGATATATCCCAAACCCCTCACTGTAACATCTTGATATATCCCACTCCCCTCACTGTAACTCTCTGATATATCCCACACCCCTCACTGTTACACTCTGATGTATCCCACACACCTCAATGTAACACACCGATATATCCCACAACTCTCACTGTAACACTTTTATATATCGCAAAACCCTCACTGTAACACTCTGATATATCCCACACCCCTCACTGTAACACTCTGATATATCCCACACCCCTCACTGTAACACTCTGATATATCCCAAAACACTCACTGTAACACGTTTATATATCGCAAAACCCTCACTGTAACACTCTGCTATATCCCAAAACACTCACTGTAACACTCTGATATATCCCACACCCCTCACTGTAACACAACGATATATCCCACACCCCTCACAGTAACACTCGGATATATCCCACACCCCTCACTGTAACACTCTGATATATTCCACAACGCTCACTGTAACACTCTGATATATCACAAAACCCAAACTGTAACAGTCTGTTATATCCCACACCCCTCACTGGAACACACTGTTATATCCAACACCCCTCACTGTAACACTCTGATATATCCCACATCCCTCACTGTAACACTCTGATATATCTCACACCCCACACTGTAACACACTGATATAACCCACACCCCTCACTGTAACACACTGATATATCTCACACCCCTCACTGTAAAACTCAGTTATATCACAAAATCCTCACTGTAACAACTCTGTTATATCCCAAACCCCTCACTGGAACAGTCTGATATATCCCACACCGCTCACTGTAACACTCTGATATATCCCACAACCCTCACTTTAAAAATCTGTTATATCCAACACCCCTCACTGTAACACATTGATATATCCCAAACCCCTCACTTTTAAACACTGATATACCCGACAACCCTCACTGTAACACTCTGACACTCCCCATATCCCTCACTGTAACACTCTGATATACCCCACACCCCTCACTGTAACACTCTGACATACCCCACACCCCTCACTGTAACACTCTGAAATTTACAACACCCCTCACTGTAACACTCTGATACACCCCACACCCCTCACTGTAACACCATGATATATCCCACACCCCTCACTGTAACACTCGGATATGTCCCACACCCCTCACAGTAACACTCTGATATATCCCACACCCCTCACTGTAACACTCTGATATATCCCACATCCCTTACTGTAACACACTGTTATATCCAACAAAACCTCACTGTAACACTCTGATTTATCCCAGACCCCTCATTGTAACACTGGGCTATATCCCACACCCCTCACTTTAACGATCTGCTATTACCAACACCCCTCACTTTTACACAATTATATACCCCACAACCCTCACTGTAACACTCTGATATACCCCACAACCCTCACTGTAACACTCTGACATACCCAACACCCCTCACTGTAACACTCTGATATATCCCACACCCCTCACTGTAACACTCTGATATATCCCACACCCCTCAATGTAACACTCTGATATATCCCACACCCCTCACTGTAACACTCTGATATATCCCACACCCCTCATTGTAACACTCTGATATATCCCACACCCCTCACTGTAACACTCTAATATACCCCACACCCCTCACTGTAACACTCTGATATATCCCACAACGCTCACTGTAACACTAATATATATCCCACACCCCTCTCTGTAACATTTTGATATATACCACACCCCTCACTGAAACACTCTGATATATCCCACACCCCTCACTGTAACTTTCTGATATATCCCACACCCCTCACTGTAACACTCTGATATATCCCACACCCCTCACTGTAACATTCTGATATATCCCACACCCCTCACTGTAACACTCTGATATATCCCACACCCCTCACTGTAACACTCTGATATACCCCACACCCCTCACTGTAACAGTCTGATATATCCCACACCCCTCACTGTAACACTCTGATATATGCCACAACCCTAACTGCAACACTCTGATATATCCCCCAACGCTCACTGTAACACACTGATATATCCCCAACCCTAACTCTAACACTCTGATTTATCCCAGACCCCTCACTGTAACACTCAGATATATCCCACACCCCTCAGTGTAACACTCTGATATATCCCACACCCCTCAGTGTAACACTCTGATATATCCCACACCCCTAACTGTAACTCTCTGATTTATCCCACACCCCTCACTGTAACACTCTGATATATCCCAAAACACTCACTGTAACACGTTTATATATCCCAAAACCCTCACTGTAACACTCTGATATATCCCAAAACACTCACTGTAACACTCTGATATATCCCACACCCCTCACTGTAACACAACGATATATCCCACACCCCTCACAGTAACACTCGGATATATCCCACACCCCTCACTGTAACACTCATATATTCCACAACCCTCACTGTAACACTCTGATATATCTCACACCCCACACTGTAACACACTGATATAACCCACACCCCTCACTGTAACACACTGATATATCTCACACCCCTCACTGTAACACTCTGATATATCCCACACACCTCACTGTAACACTCTGATATATGCCACAACCCTAACTGCAACACTCTGATATATCCCCCAACGCTCACTGTAACACACTGATATATCCCCAACCCTAACTCTAACACTCTGATTTATCCCAGATCCCTCACTGTAACACTCAGATATATCCCACACCCCTCAGTGTAACACTCTGATATATCCCACACCCCTCAGTGTAACACTCTGATATATCCCACACCCCTAACTGTAACTCTCTGATATATCCCAAACCCCTCACTGTAACATCTTGATATATCCCACTCCCCTCACTGTAACTCTCTGATATATCCCACACCCCTCACTGTTACACTCTGATGTATCCCACACACCTCAATGTAACACACCGATATATCCCACAACTCTCACTGTAACACTTTTATATATCGCAAAACCCTCACTGTAACACTCTGATATATCCCACACCCCTCACTGTAACACTCTGATATATCCCACACCCCTCACTGTAACACTCTGATATATCCCAAAACACTCACTGTAACACGTTTATATATCGCAAAACCCTCACTGTAACACTCTGATATATCCCAAAACACTCACTGTAACACAACGATATATCCCACACCCCTCACAGTAACACTCGGATATATCCCACACCCCTCACTGTAACACTCTGATATATTCCACAACGCTCACTGTAACACTCTGATATATCACAAAACCCAAACTGTAACAGTCTGTTATATCCCACACCCCTCACTGGAACACACTGTTATATCCAACACCCCTCACTGTAACACTCTGATATATCCCACATCCCTCACTGTAACACTCTGATATATCTCACACCCCACACTGTAACACACTGATATAACCCACACTCCTCACTGTAACACACTGATATATCTCACACCCCTCACTGTAAAACTCAGTTATATCACAAAATCCTCACTGTAACAACTCTGTTATATCCCAAACCCCTCACTGGAACAGTCTGATATATCCCACACCGCTCACTGTAACACTCTGATATATCCCACAACCCTCACTTTAAAAATCTGTTATATCCAACACCCCTCACTGTAACACATTGATATATCCCAAACCCCTCACTTTTAAACACTGATATACCGACAACCCTCACTGTAACACTCTGACACTCCCCATATCCCTCACTGTAACACTCTGATATACCCCACACCCCTCACTGTAACACTCTGACATACCCCACACCCCTCACTGTAACACTCTGAAATTTACAACACCCCTCACTGTAACACTCTGATACACCCCACACCCCTCACTGTAACACCATGATATATCCCACACCCCTCACTGTAACACTCGGATATGTCCCACACCCCTCACAGTAACACTCTGATATATCCCACACCCCTCACTGTAACACTCTGATATATCCCACATCCCTCACTGTATCACACTGTTATATCCAACAAAACCTCACTGTAACACTCTGATTTATCCCAGACCCCTCATTGTAACACTGGGCTATATCCCACACCCCTCACTTTAACAATCTGCTATTACCAACACCCCTCACTTTTACACAATTATATACCCCACAACCCTCACTGTAACACTCTGATATACCCCACAACCCTCACTGTAACACTCTGACATACCCAACACCCCTCACTGTAACACTCTGATATATCCCACACCCCTCACTGTAACACTCTGATATATCCCACACCCCTCACTGTAACACTCTGATATATCCCACACCCCTCACTGTAACACTCTGATATATCCCACACCCCTCATTGTAACACTCTGATATATCCCACACCCCTCACTGTAACACTCTAATATACCCCACACCCCTCACTGTAACACTCTGATATATCCCACAACGCTCACTGTAACACTAATATATATCCCACACCCCTCTCTGTAACATTTTGATATATACCACACCCCTCACTGAAACACTCTGATATATCCCACACCCCTCACTGTAACACTGATATATCCCACACCACTCACTGTAACTTTCTGATATATCCCACACCCCTCACTGTAACACTCTGATATATCCCACACCCCTCACTGTAACATTCTGATATATCCCACACCCCTCACTGTAACACTCTGATATATCCCACACACCTCACTGTAACACTCTGATATACCCCACACCCCTCACTGTAACAGTCTGATATATCCCACACCCCTCACTGTAACACTCTGATATATGCCACAACCCTAACTGCAACACTCTGATATATCCCCCAACGCTCACTGTAACACACTGATATATCCCCAACCCTAACTCTAACACTCTGATTTATCCCAGACCCCTCACTGTAACACTCAGATATATCCCACACCCCTCAGTGTAACACTCTGATATATCCCACACCCCTCAGTGTAACACTCTGATATATCCCACACCCCTAACTGTAACTCTCTGATTTATCCCACACCCCTCACTGTAACACTCTGATATATCCCAAAACACTCACTGTAACACGTTTATATATCCCAAAACCCTCACTGTAACACTCTGATATATCCCAAAACACTCACTGTAACACTCTGATATATCCCACACCACTCACTGTAACACAACGATATATCCCACACCCCTCACAGTAACACTCGGATATATCCCACACCCCTCACTGTAACACTCATATATTCCACAACGCTCACTGTAACACTCTGATATATCTCACTCCCCACACTGTAACACACTGATATAACCCACACCCCTCACTGTAACACACTGATATATCCCACACCCCTCACTGTTACACTCTGATATATCCCACAACTCTCACTGTAACACTTTTATATATCGCAAAACCCTCACTGTAACACTCTGATATATCCCACACCCCTCAATGTAACACTCTGATATATCCCAAAACACTCACTGTAACACGTTTATATATCGCAAAACCCTCACTGTAACACTCTGATATATCCCAAAACACTCACTGTAACACTCTGATATATCCCACACCCCTCACAGTAACACAACGATATATCCCACACCCCTCACAGTAACACTCGGATATATCCCACACCCCTCACTGTAACACTCTGATATATTCCACAACGCTCACTGTAACACTCTGATATATCCCACACCCCTCACTGTAACACTCTGATATATTCCACAACGCTCACTGTAACACTCTGATATATCACAAAACCCAAACTGTAACAGTCTGTTATATCCCACACCCCTCACTGGAACACACTGTTATATCCAACACCCCTCACTGTAACACTCTGATATATCCCACATCCCTCACTGTAACACTCTGATATATCTCACACCCCACACTGTAACACACTGATATAACCCACACCCCTCACTGTAACACACTGATATATCTCATATCCCTCACTGTAAAACTCAGTTATATCACAAAATCCTCACTGTAACAACTCTGTTATATCCCAAACCCCTCACTGAAACAGTCTGATATATCCCACACCGCTCACTGTAACACTCTGATATATCCCACAACCCTCACTTTAAAAATCTGTTATATCCAACACCCCTCACTGTAACACATTGATATATCCCAAACCCCTCACTTTTAAACACTGATATACCCGACAACCCTCACTGTAACACTCTGACACTCCCCATATCCCTCACTGTAACACTCTGATATACCCCACACCCCTCACTGTAACACTCTGACATACCCCACACCCCTCACTGTAACACTCTGAAATTTACAACACCCCTCACTGTAACACTCTGATACACCCCACACCCCTCACTGTAACACCATGATATATCCCACACCCCTCACTGTAACACTCGGATATGTCCCACACCCCTCACAGTAACACTCTGATATATCCCACACCCCTCACTGTAACACTCTGATATATCCCACATCCCTCACTGTAACACACTGTTATATCCAACAAAACCTCACTGTAACACTCTGATTTATCCCAGACCCCTCATTGTAACACTGGGCTATATCCCACACCCCTCACTTTAACGATCTGCTATTACCAACACCCCTCACTTTTACACAATTATATACCCCACAACCCTCACTGTAACACTCTGATATACCAAACAACCCTCACTGTAACACTCTGACATACCCAACACCCCTCACTGTAACACTCTGATATATCCCACACCCCTCACTGGAACACTCTGATATATCCCACACCCCTCACTGTAACACTCTGATATATCCCAAACCCCTCAATGTTTCACTCACATAAATCCCACACCATCATGATAACATTCTGATATATCCCACACAACTCACTGTAACACTCTGATATATCCCACACCCCTCACTGTAACATCTGATATATCCCACACACCTCACTGTAACACTCTGATATAACCTACAACCCTCACTGTAACATTCTGATATATCCCACACCCCTCACTGTAACACTCAGAATTATCCCACACCCCTCAGTGTAAGACTCTGATATATTCCACTCCCCTCACTGTAGCACTCTGATATACTCAACACACCTCATTGTAACGCACTGATTTTTTCCACACTCTTCACTGTAACACTCTGATATATCCCACACCCCTCACTGTAACATTCTGATATATCCCACAACCCTCACTGTAACACTGATATATCCCACACCCCTCACTGTAACACTGATATATACCACACCCCTCACTGTAACATCTGATATATCCCACAACGCTCACTGTAGCACTCTGATATATCCCACAACCCTCACTGTAACACTCTGATATATCCCGAAACCTAACTCTAACTCACTGATTTATCACAGACCCCTCACTGTAACACTCGGAATTATCCCACACCCCTCAGTGTAAGACTCTGATATATTCCACTGCCCTCACTGTAGCACTCTGATATATCCCACACCCGTCACTGTAACACTGATAT
This sequence comes from Carcharodon carcharias, assembly GCF_017639515.1. Lineage (NCBI taxonomy): Eukaryota > Metazoa > Chordata > Chondrichthyes > Lamniformes > Lamnidae > Carcharodon > Carcharodon carcharias. The sequence goes on from NW_024470861.1 coordinate 528,591, forward strand.
ATCCCACACCCCTCACTGTAACACTCTGATATATCCCAAACCCCTCACTGTAGCATTTTGATTTATCCCACTCCCCTCACTGTAACTCTCTGATATATCCCACACCCCTCACTGTAACACTCTGATACATACCACACCACACACTGTTACAATCTGATGTATCCCACACCCCTCAATGTAACACACTGATATATCCCACAACTCTCACTGTAACACTCTGATATATCCCAAAACACTCACTGTAACAATCTGATATATCCCACACCCCGCACTGTAACTCTCTGTTATATCCCACACCCCCCACTGTAACACTCTGATATGTCCCACACCCCTCACAGTAACACTCTGATATATCCCACACCCCTCACTGTAACACTCTGATATATCCCACATCCCTCACTGTAACACACTGTTATATCCAACACAACCTCACTGTAACACTCTGATATATCCCACATCCCTCACTGTAACACACTGTTATATCCAACACAACCTCACTGTAACACTCTGATTTATCCCAGACCCCTCATTGTAACACTGGGCTATATCCCAGACCCCTCACTTTAACAATCTGCTATATCCAACACCCCTCACTTTTACACAATGATATACCCCACAACCCTCACTGTAACACTCTGATATACCCCACACACCTCACTGTAACACTCTGACATACCCAACACCCCTCACTGTAACACTCTGATATATCCCACACCCCTCACTGTAACACTCTGATATATCCCAAACCCCTCACTGTTTCACTCACATAAATACCACACCATCATGATAACATTCTGATATATCCCACACAACTCACTGTAACACTGTGATATATCCCACACCCCTCACTGTAACATCTGATATATCCCACACCCCTCACTGTAACACTCTGATATAACCTACAACCCTCACTGTAACATTCTGATATATCCCACACCCCTCACTGTAACACTCAGAATTATCCCACACCCCTCAGTGTAAGACTGATATATTCCACTCCCCTCACTGTAGCACTCTGATATACTCAACACACCTCACTGTAACACACTGATTTTTTCCACACTCTTCACTGTAACACTCTGATATATCCCACACCCCTCACTGTAACACTCTGATATATCCCACACCCCTCACTGTAACACTCTGATATATCCCACACCCCTCACTGTAACACTCTGATATATCCCACACCCCTCACTGTAACACTCTGATATATCCCACACCCCTCACTGTAACACTCTGATATATCCCACACCCCTCACTGTAACATTCTGATATATCCCACAATCCTCACTGTAACACTGATATATCCCACACCCCTCACTGTAACACTGATATATACCACACCCCTCACTGTAACATCTGATATATCCCACAACGCTCACTGTAGCACTCTGATATATCCCGAAACCTAACTCTAACACACTGATTTATCACAGACCCCTCACTGTAACACTCGGAATTATCCCACACCCCTCAGTGTAAGACTCTGATATATCCCACACCCCTCACTGTAACACTGATATATCCCACACCCCTCACTGTAACACTGTGATATATTCCACTGCCCTCACTGTAGCACTCTGATATATCCCACACCCCTCACTGTAACACTCTGATATATCCCACAACGCTCACTGTAGTACTCCGATATATCCCGAACCCGCACTCTAACACACTGATTTATCCCAGACCCCTCACTGTAACACTCTGACACACCCCACACCCCTCACTGTAACACTCTGATATACCCCACACCCCACACTGTAACACTCTGAAATTTACAACACCCCTCACTGTAACACTCTGATATATCCCACACAAATCACTGTAACACTCTGATATATCCCACACCCCTCACTGTAACACTCGGATATGTCCCACTCCCCTCACAGTAACACTCTGATATATCCCACACCCCTCACTGTAACACTCTAATATATCCCACATACCTCAATGTAACACACTGTTATATCCAACACAAGCTCACTGTAACACTCTGATTTATCCCAGACCCCTCATTGTAACACTGGGCTATATCCCACACCCCTCACTTTAACAATCTGCTATATCCAACACCCCTCACTTTTACACAATGATATACCCCACAACCCTCACTGTAACACTCTGATATACCCCACACACCTCACTGTAACACTCTGACATACCCAACACCCCTCACTTTAACACTCTGATATATCCCACACCCCTCACTGTAACACTCTGATATATCCCACACACCTCACTGTAACACTCTGACATACCCAACACCCCTCACTGTAACACTCTGATATATCCCACACCCCTCACTGTAACACTCTGATATATCCCACACCCCTCACTGTAACACTCTGATATATCCCACACACCTCACTGTAACACTCTGACATACCCAACACCCCTCACTGTAACACTCTGATATATCCCACACCCCTCACTGTAACACTCTGATATATCCCACACCCCTCACTGTAACACTCCGATATATCCCACACAACTAACTTTAACATTAATGTATCCAACACCCCTCACTGTAACGCACTGATTCATCCCACACCCCTCACTGTAACACTGTGTTATATAACACACCCCTCACTGTAACACTGATATATACCAGACCCCTCACTGTAATAATCTGATATATCCCACAGCCCTCACGGTAACACTCTGATACAACACACACCCCTCTCTCTAACATGCTGATATATCCCACACCCCTCACTGTAACGCTCTGATATATCCCACACCCCTCAATTTATCACTGATATATCCCGACCCCCCACTGTAACACTGTGATATATCCCACAACCCTCACTGTAACACTCTGATATATCCCACAACCCTCACAGTAATACTCTGATATATCCCACACCCCTCAATTTATCACTGATATATCCCACACCCCTCAATTTATCACTGATATATCCCACACCCCTCACTGTAACACTCTGATATATCCCACACCCCTCAGTGTAACACTCTAAATTGTCCCACACACCTCACTGTAACACGCCGATATACACCCCACCCCCGCCGGTAACACTCCGATATATCCAACAGCCCTCACTGTAACACTCTGATATATCCCACATACCTCACCTTAACACTGATATATCCCACACCCCTCACTGTAACATTCTGATATACCCCACACCCCTCACTCTAACACTCATATATCTCAAACACCTCACTGTAACACTCTTATATATCCCAGACCCCTCACTGTAACACTGTGTTATATCCCACACCCCTCACTGTAACACTCTCATATATCCCACACCCCTCACTTTAACACTGATATATCCCACACCCCTCAATATAACACTCTGATGTATCCCATTCCCCTCCCTCTAACACCCATATATATACCTCACCCCTCCCTGTAACATGCTAGTATAACCCACACCCCTCACTTTAACACATATATATCCCAGACCCCTCACTGTATCAGTCTGATATACCCCAAACCCCTCACTTTAACACTCTGATATATCCCACACCCCTCACTGTAACACTCTGATATATCCCACACCCCTCACTGTAACACTCTGATGTATCCCATTCGCCTCCCTCTAACACACTTATATATACCTCACCCCTCCCTGTAACATTCTAGTATATCCCACACCCCTCACAGTAACACTCTGATATATCCCACACCCCTCACTGTAACACTCTGATATATCCCACACCCCTCACTGTAACACTCTGATATATCCCACACACCTCAATGTAACACTCACATAAATCCCACACCATCATGGTAATACTCTTATATATCTCACACTACTCACTGTAACACTCTGATATATCCCACACCCCTCACTGTAACATCTGATATATCCCACACCCCTCACTGTAACACTCTGATATAACCTACAATCCTCACTGTAACATTCTGATATATCCCACACCCCTCACTGTAACACTCAGAATTATCCCACACCCCTCAGTGTAAGACTCTGATATACACCACACCCCTCACTGTAACACTGTGATATATCCCACACCCCTCACTGTAACACTCTGATATATCCCACACCCCTCACTGTAACACTCTGATATAACCTACAATCCTCACTGTAACATTCTGATATATCCCACACCCCTCACTGTAACACTCAGAATTATCCCACACCCCTCAGTGTAAGACTCTGATATACACCACACCCCTCACTGTAACACTGTGATATATCCCACACCCCTCACTGTAACACTGTGATATATCCCACACCCCTCACTGTAACACACTGATGTATCCCACACCCCTCACTGTAATAATCTGATACATCCCACAACCCTCACAGTAACACTCTGATACAACACAAACCCCTCACTCTAACACTCTGATATATCCCACGCCCCTCTCTGTAACATTTTGATATATCCCACACCCCTCACTGTAACACTCTGATATATCCCACACCCCTCACTGTAACAATCTGATATATTACACACCCCTCACTGTAACGCTCTGATATATCCCACACCCATCACTGTTACACTGATATATCCCACACCCCTCACTGTAACATTCTGTTATGTCTCACACCCCTCTCTGTAACAAACTGAAATATCCCACACACCTCACTGTAACACTCTGCTATATTCCACACCCCTCACTGTAACCCACTTATATACCCCACAGCATTCACTGTAACACTCTGATATATCCCACACCCCTCACTGCAACACTGATATACCCCACACCCCTCACTGCAACACTGATATACCCCACACCCCTCACAGTAACTCTCGGAGACATCCCCCTACCGTCACTGTAACAATCTGATATATCCCACACCCCTCACTGTAACCCACTTATATACCCCACAGCATTCACTGTAACACTCTGATATATCCCACACCAATCACTGTAACATTCTGATATATACCACACCCCTAACTGTAATACTCTGTAAAATCCCACATCCCTCACTATAACACTTTGATATATCCCACAACCCTCACTGTAACACTCTGATATTTCCCACACCCCTCACTGTAACAGTCTGATATACCCCACACCCCTCACTGTAACAATCTGATATATCCCACAACCCTCATTGTAACACTCTGATATTTCCCACACCCCTCACTGTAACAGTCTGATATACCCCACACCCCTCACTGTAACAATCTGATATATCCCACAACCCTCATTGTAACACTATGATATTTCCCACACCCCTCACTGCAACACTGATATACCCCACACCCCTCACAGTAACTCTCGGAGATATCCCCCTACCGTCACTGTAACAATCTGATATATCCCACACCCCTCACTGTAACAATCTGATATATCCCACAAGTCACAATGTAACAAACTGATATATCCCTCACCCCTCACTGTAACACTGATATATCCCACATCCCTCACTTTAACACTCTGATATATGCCACAACCCTCAGTGTAACACTCTGATATATCCCACACCCCTCACTGCAACACTGATGTATCACACACTCCTCACTCTAACACAATGATATATCCCACACCGCTAACTGCAAAACTCTGATATATCCAAAACCCCTCATTGTACCACTCTGATATATCCCAATCCCCTCATTGTACCACTGTGATATATCCCACACCCCTCACTGTAACAAACTGATATATCCCACACCCGTCACTGTAACACTCTGATATATCCCACACCCCTCACTGTAACACTCTGATATATCCCACACCCCTCGCTGTAACACTCTGATATACACCACACCCCTCACTGTAACACTGTGATATATCTCACACCCCTCACTGTAACACTCTGATATATCACACACCCCTCACTGTAACACACTGATATACCCCACACCCCTCACTGTAACACACTGATATATCCCACACCCCTCACTGTAACACTGTGATATATCCCACACCCCTCACTGCAACACTGATGTATCACACACCCCTCACTGTAACACTCTGATATACCCCACACCCCTCACTGAAACACCCTGATATATCCCACACCCCTCACTGTAACACTCTGATTTATCCCACACCCTAACTCTAACAACCTGATTTATCCCACACCCCTCACTGTAACACTCTGATATATCCCACACCCCTCACTGTAACACTGATGTATCCCACACCCCTCACTGTAATAATCTGATACATCCCACAACCCTCACAGTAACACTCTGATACAACACAAACCCCTCACTCTAACACTCTGATATATCCCACGCCCCTCTCTGTAACATTTTGATATATCCCACACTGCTCCCTGTAACACTCTGATATATCCCACACCCCTCACTCTAACACTCTGATATATCCCACGCCCCTCTCTGTAACATTTTGATATATCCCACACTGCTCCCTGTAACACTCTGATATATCCCACACCACTCACTGTAACACTCTGAAGTATCCCACACCCTTCCCTCAAACACTCTTATATATACAACACCCCTCGCTGCAACACTCTATTATGCCACACACCCCTCACTGTAACACACTGATATATCCCATACCCCTTACTGTAACAATTACATATCCCACACCACTCACTGTAACACTCTGAGATACCCCTCACCCCTCACTGTAACACTCTGATACATCGCCCACCCCTCACTGTAACACACTGATATATCCCACACCCCTGACTGTAACAATCTGATATATCCAACAACCCTCACTGTAACACTGATATACCCCACACCCCTCACTGTATCACTCTGATATATCCCAACACCCCTCACTGTAACACTCTGATATATCCCACAATTCTCACTATAACACTCTGATATATCAACACACTCCTCACTCTAACACAATGATATATCCCACACCGCTAACTGCAAAACTCTGATATATCCAAAACCCCTCACTGTAACACTGTTATATATCCTCCACCCCACTTTGTAACACTCTGATATATCCCAATCCCCTCATTGTACCACTCTGATATATCCAAATCCCCTCATTGTACCACTGTGATATATCCCACACCCCTCACTGTAACACTCTGATATATCCCACACCCGTCACTGTAACACTCTGATATACCCCACACCCCTCACTGTAACACTCTGATATATCCCATACCCCTCACTGTAACACTCTGATATATCCCACACCCCTCACTGTAACACTCTGATATATCCCACACCCGTCACTGTAACACTCTGATATATCCCACACCCCTCACTGTAACACTCTGATATATCCCACATCCCTCGCTGTAACACTCTGATATACACCACACCCCTCACTGTAACACTGTGATATATCCCACACCCCTCACTGTAACACTCTGATATATCCCACACCCCTCACTGTAACACCCTGATATATCCCACACCCCTCACTGTAACACCCTGATATATCCCACACCCCTCACTGTAACACTCTGATATATCCCACACCCCTAACTGTAACACTCTGATATACCCCACACCCCTCACTGTAACACTAATATATCCCACACCCCTCACTGTAATAATCTGTTACATCCCACAACCCTTACAGTAACACTCTGATACAACACAAACCCCTCACTCTAACACTCTGATATATCCCACACCCCTCACTTTATCACTGATATATCCCACACCCCTCACTGTAACATTTTGATATATCCCACACTGCTCACTGTAACACTCTGATATATCCCACACCACTCACTGCAACACTCTGATGTATCCCACACCCTTCCCTCAAACACTTATATATAACACACCCCTCGCTGCAACACTCTATGATGCCCCACACCCCTCACTGTAACACACTGATATATCCCACACCCCTTACTGTAACACTTATATATCCCACACCACTCACTGTAACACTCTGATATACCCCACACCCCTGACTGTAACACTCTGATATATCCCACAACCCTCACTGTAACACTCTGATATATCCCACACCCCTCACTGTAACAATCTGATATATTTCACACCCCTCACTGTAACGCTCTGATATATCCCAAACCCATCACTGTTACACTGACATATCCCACACCCCTCACTGTAACATTCTGTTATGTCTCACACCCCTCTCTGTAACAAACTGAAATATCCCACACACCTCACTGTAACACTCTGATATATTCCACACCCCTCACTGTAACCCACTCATATACCCCACAGCATTCACTGTAACACTCTGATATATCCCAAACCAATCACTGTAACATTCTGATATATACCACACCCCTAACTGTAAAACTTTGATATATCGCACACCCCTCACAGTAACAATCTGATATATCCCACACCCCTCACTATAACACTCTAATATATCCCACACCCCTCACTGTAACACTGTTATAAATCCTGCACCCCTCACTGTAACACTCTGATATATCCCACAACCCTCACTGTAACACTCTGATATTTCCCACACCCCTCACTGTAACAGTTTGATATACCCCACACCCCTCACTGTAACAATCTGATATATCCCACAACCCTCATTGTAACACTCTGATATTTCCCACACCCCTCACTGTAACAGTCTGATATACCCCACACCCCTCACTGTAACAATCTGATATATCCCACAACCCTCATTGTAACACGCTGATATATCCCACACCCCTCACTGTAACACTCTGATATACCCCACACCCCTCACTGCAACAATCTGATATATCCCACAACCCTCATTGTAACACTCTGATATATCCCACAACCCTCATTGTAACACTCTGATATTTCCCACACCCCTCACTGTAACAGTCTGATATACCCCACACCCCTCACTGTAACAATCTGATATATCCCACAACCCTCATTGTAACACTCTGATATTTCCCACACCCCTCACTGTAACAGTCTGATATACCCCACACCCCTCACTGTAACAATCTGATATATCCCACAACCCTCATTGTAACACTCTGATATATCCCACACCCCTCACTGTAACACTCTGATATACCCCACACCCCTCACTGCAACACTGATATACCCCACACCCCTCACCGTAACTCTCGGAGATATCCCCCTACCGTCACTGTAACAATCTGATATATCCCACACCCCTCACTGTAACAATCTGATATATCCCACAAGTCGCAATGTAACAAACTGATATATCCCACACCCCTCACTTTAACACTCTGATATATCCCACACCCCTCACTGCAACACTGATGTATCACACACTCCTCACTCTAACACAATGATATATCCCACACCGCTAACTGCAAAACTCTGATATATCCAAAACCCCTCATTGTACCACTCTGATATATCCCAATCCCCTCATTGTACCACTGTGATATATTCCACACCCCTCACTGTAACACTCTGATATATCCCACACCCTAACTCTAACAACCTGATTTATCCAACACCCGTCACTGTAACACACTTATTCATCCCACACCCCTCACTGTAACACTCTGATATATCCCACACCCCTAACTGTAACACTCTGATATACCCCACACCCATCACTGTAACACTAATATATCCCACACTCCTCACTGTAATAATCTGTTACATCCCACAACCCTCACAGTAACACTCTGATACAACACAAACCCCTCACTCTAACACTCTGATATATCCCACACCCCTCACTTTATCACTGATATATCCCACACCCCTCACTGTAACATTTTGATATATCCCACACTGCTCACTGTAACACTCTGATATATCCCACACCACTCACTGCAACACTCTGATGTATCCCACACCCTTCCCTCAAACACTCTGAAATATAACACACCCCTCGCTGCAACACTCTATGATGCCCCACACCCCTCACTGTAACACACTGATATATCCCACACCCCTTACTGTAACACTTATATATCCCACACCACTCACTGTAACACTCTGATATACCCCACACCCCTGACTGTAACACTCTGATATATCCCACAACCCTCACTGTAACACTCTGATATATCTCACACCCCTCACTGTAACAATCTGATATATTTCACACCCCTCACTGTAACGCTCTGATATATCCCACACCCATCACTGTAACACTCTGATATATCCCACACCCCTCACTGTAACATTCTGTTATGTCTCACACCCCTCTCTGTAACAAACTGAAATATCCCACACACCTCACTGTAACACTCTGATATATTCCACACCCCTCACTGTAACCCACTTATATACCCCACAGCATTCACTGTAACACTCTGATATACCCCACACCAATGACTGTAACACTCTGATATATCCCACAACCCTCACTGTAACACTCTGATATATCCCACACCCCTCACTGTAACACTGATAAACACCACACCCCTCACTGGAAAACCCTGATATATCCCTCACCTTTCACTTTAACACTCTGATATAACCCACACCCATCACTTTAACAATCTGATATATCCCACACCCTTCACTTTAACACTATGATGTAACCCACACCCCTCACTGTAACACTCTGATATACCCCACACCATCACTGTAACACTCTGATATATCCCACAACCCTCACTGTAACACTCTGATATATCCCACACCCCTCACTGTAACACTCTGATATATCTCACACCCCTTACTGTAACACTCAGTAATATCCCACACCCCTCAATGTAACACTGATATATCCCACACCCCTCACTGTAACACTCTGATATATCCCACACACATCACTGTAACAAACTGATATATCCCACACCCCACGCTGTAACCCACCTTTATACCCCACAACACTCACTGTAACACTCTGAAATACCCCACACCCCTCACTGTAACACTCTAAAATATCCCAACACCCCTCACTGTAACCCACCTTTATACCCCACACCACTCACTGTAACACTCTGATATATTAGGGAGAGAAGGAGCGAGAGAGAGACGCAAACACATGGACAGGGAGAGTTAGGGAGAGAAGGAGCGAGAGAGAGACGCAAACACACGGACAGCGAGAGTTAGGGAGAGAAGGAGCGAGAGAGAGACGCAAACACATGGACAGGGAGAGTTAGGGAGAGAAGGAGAGAGAGAGAGACGCAAACACATGGACAGGGAGAGTTAGGGAGAGAAGGAGAGAGAGAGAGACGCAAACACACGGACAGGGAGAGTTAGGGAGAGAAGGAGAGAGAGACGCAAACACACGGACAGGGAGAGAAGGTGCGAGAGAGAGATGCAAACACACGGACAGGGAGAGTTAGGGACAGAAGGAGCGAGAGAGAGAGACACAAACCCAAGGACAGGGAGAGTTAGGGAGAGAAGGAGCGAGAGAGAGAGAGAGAGAGAGAGAGACAGACACAAACACACGGACAGGGAGAGTTAGGGAGAGAAGGTGCGAGTGAGAGAGAGAGAGACACACAAACGCACGGACAGGGAGAGTTAGGGAGAGAAGGAGCGAGAGAGAGAGAGAGATGCAAACACATGGACAGGGAGAGTTAAGAAGAGAAGGAGCGAGAGAGAGAGAGAGAGATGAAAACACACGGACAATGAGAGTTAGGGAGAGAAGGAGCGAGAGAGAGAGAGAGACGCAAACACACTGACAGGGAGAGTTAGGGAGAGAAGGAGCGAGAGTGAGAGACGCAAACACATGGACAGGGAGAGTTAGGGAGAGAAGGAGCGAGAGAGAGACGCAAACACACGGACAGGGAGAGTTAGGGAGAGAAGGAGAGAGAGACAGACACAAACACACAGACAGGGAGAGTTAGGGAGAGAAGGAGGAAGAGACAGACAGAGACAGAGAGACAGAGAGAGGTGTTTCAATGTGCAGCTCACTGTGTGGTACTCCATCATCTCCTGCAAGCCTTCCACACACTGCTCCAGAATGTTCTAAAAAGAAAAGGGAGGTTTCAGGTTCCTTGAGTCAAATCTGAGGTATAGCTTGGGACGATTCTGAAGGAGCTTTACTCTGTATCTAACCCCGTGCTGTACCTGTCCTGGGAGTGTTTGATGGGGACAGTGTAGAGGGAGCTTTACTCTGTATCTAACTCCGTGCTGTACCTTTCCTGGGAGTGTTTGATGGGGACGCTGTAGAGGGAGCTTTACTCTGTATCTGACCCCGTGCTGTACCTGCCCTGGGAGTGTTTGATGGGGACGGTGTAGAGGGAGATTTACTCTGTATCTAACCCCGTGCTGTACCTGTCCTGGGAGTGTTTGATCGGGACTGTGTAGAGGGAGATTTACTCTGTATCTAACCCCGTGCTCTTCCTGTCCTGGGAGTGTTTGATGGGGACAGTGTAGAGGGAGCTTTACTCTGTATCTAACCCCGTGCTGTACCTGTCCTGGGAGTGTTTGATGGGGACAGTGTAGAGGGAGGTTTACTCTGTATCTAATCCCGTGCTTTACCTGTCCTGGGAGTGTTTGATGGGGACGGTGTAGAGGGAGATTTACTCTGTATCTAACCCCGTGCTGTACCAGTCCTGGGAGTGTTTGTTCGGGACTGTGTAGAGGGAGATTTACTCTGTATCTAACCCCGTGCTGTACCTGTCCTGGGAGTGTTTGATGGGGACAGTGTAGAGGGAGATTTACTCAGTATCTAACCCCGTGCTGTACCTGTCCTGGGAGTGTTTGATGGGGACAGTGTAGAGGGAGATTTACTCTGTATCTAACCCCGTGCTGTACCTGTCCTGGGAGTGTTTGATGGGGACAGTGTAGAGGGAGGTTTACTCTGTATCTAATCCCGTGCTTTACCTGTCCTGGGAGTGTTTGATGGGGATGGTCTAGAGGGAGCTTTACTCTGTATCTAACCTGCTCTGCTCCCAATCCAAGATGCCCCACGTGTGAGACAGGGACAGAGGGGGGTCAGACTCACCGTCACTGCTTCATCCTTCAGGCTGTGTGCCAGCTCCTGAACAGCCTCCAGGAACCGCTTGTTGGCCGAGGTGTATGCTCGTCCTGAATCCACCATCGCCTCACACACGTTCACCACCTGAACGGAAGCACAGCACCAGGGTTAGTGTCGGTTAGAATCCGCTCACGGATCGGGTCAGGGGTCACAGTGCAGGTTAGGGGGCAAGGGGAAGGTCAGGGGTCACAGTGCAGGATAGGGTCAGGGGAAGGTCAGGGGTAACAGTGCGGAATAAGGTCAGGGGAAGATCAGGGGTCCCAGTGCAGGATAGGGTCAGAGGAAGGTCAGGGGTAACAGTGCGGAATAAGGTCAGGGGAAGGTCAGGGGTCACAGTGCAGGATAGGGTCAGAGGAAGGTCAGGGGTCACAGTGCAGGATCTGGGCAGGATAAAATCAGGGGTCACAGTGCAGGATCGGGGCAGGGGAAGGTCAGGGGTCACAGTGCAGGATCTGGGCAGGATATGATCAGGGGTCACAGTGCAGGATCGGGGCAGGGGAAGGTCAGGGGTCACAGTGCAGGATCAGGGCAGGGGAAGGTCAGGGGTCACAGTGCAGGATCTGGGCAGGATAAGGTCAGGGATCACAGTGCAGGATCGGGGCAGGGGAAGGTCAGGGATCACAGTGCAGGATCTGGGCAGGATAAGGTCAGGGGTCACAGTGCAGGATCGGGGCAGGGGAGGGTCAGGGGTCACAGTGCAGGATCAGGGCAGGGGAAGGTCGGGTCACAGTGCAGGATAGGGTCAGAGTAATGTTGGGGTCACAGTGCAGGATAGGGTCAGAGGAAGGTCAGGGGTAACAGTGTGGGATAAGGTCAGGGAAGGTCAGGGGTCACGGTGCAGGGGAACATCAGGGGTCACAGTGCAAGTAACGACGGGAAAGGTCAGGAGTCATAGTGCAACACAGGGACAAGGGAACATCAGGGGTCACAGTGCTGGATAGGGTTGGGGGTCACGGTGCATGATAGAAGCAATGGAGGGTCAGGGGTCACAGTGCAGGATAGAGTCACACGAATGTCAGGATCATAGCACAGGAAGGGTCTGGAGAAGGTCAAGGGTCACAGTGCATGATAGGGTCAGGTGAAGGTCAGGGTCCACAGTGCAGGATGTCAGATGAAGGTCAGGGGTCACAATGAAGGATCGGGTCAGGGGAAGGTTAAGGGTCACAGCGCAGGATCGGGTCAGGGTGAAGGGCCAGTTATCACGGTGCTAAATAGGTAAGTGTAAGGTCAAGGGTTATAGTGCATGATAGGGTTAGTCAGGAATCACAAGGCAGGGTTGTGTCAGAGGATGGTCAAAGGTCACGGTGCACGATAGGGTCAGGGGATGGTCAAGGGTCACAGTGCAGGGTGGGGTCAGGGGTCACAGTGCACAATAGCATGAGGGGAACGTCAGGATCCAAAATGCAGGGGACACAGTGTCAGTGAAAGGGGGGAGGGTCAAGGTCGGCCTGAGAAGTACTGGGGGTGTCCGAGGAACACACAAGGGACTGGGCGCACGGGGAGAGGGCGGGAGTGAGGGACACGGGGAGTGAGGGACACGGGGAGAGGGCGGGAGTGAGGGACACGGGGAGAGAGCGGGAGTGAGGGACACGGGGAGTGAGGGACACGGGGAGAGGGAGGGAGTGAGGGATACAGGGAGAGGGCGGGAGTGAGGGACACGGGGAGACGGAGGGAGTGAGGGGCGGAGGTGGTGGATTTGTTTCTGACTCACTTTCTCCAGCTTCCCTTCTAGGTCCACGGCATCGTTCTCCATCTGGTGGAGTGTCACCCTGCGGAGAGAGAGAGAGAGAGAGAGAGAGAGAGATGGGGAAGGGGAGGGAGAGAGAGGGAGAGAGAGGGAGAGAGAGGGAGGGAGAGGGAGGGAGAGGGAGGGAGAGGGAGGGAGAGGGAGGGAGAGGGAGGGAGAGGGAGGGAGAGGGAGGGAGAGGGACAGGGAGGCAGAGGGAGGGAGAGGGAGAGAGAAGGAGGGAGTGGTAGAGGGAGGGAGGGAGAGGGAGGGAGAGAGGGAGAGGGAATGGTAATGGAGGAAGAGGGAGGGAGTGGGAGAGGGATGGAGGGAGAGGGAGGGAGAGGGGGGAGGGAGAGAGAGGGAGGGAGAGGGAGGGAGAGGGAGGGAGAGGGAGAGGGAGGGAGAGGGAGTGAGAGGGGGAGAGTGAGAGGGGGAGAGAGAGAGAGGGGAGAGAGAGAGAGGGAGAGAGAGAGAGGGGGAGAGAGAGAGGGGGAGAGTGAGAGGGGGGAGAGAGAGAGGGGGAGAGAGAGAGGGGGGAGAGTGAGAGGGGGAGAGAGAGGGGGAGGGGGAGGAAAGGGGAGGGAGACCGGGGTGGGGAGGGAGGGAGAGAGACGAGGGAGGGAGGGGAGGGAGGGGAGAGATAGGGAGGGGTAGAGAGATAGAGGGAGGGAGAGGGGGAGGGGGACAGAGATAGAGGGGCGGGTGTCAGAGGGACAGGGGGGAGGGGGAGAGAGAAAGAGAGAGAGAGGGGGGAGAGATTGAAAGTGGGACAGGGAGAAAGAGATTAGGAACAGATGAAGAGAGAGAGAGAGAGAGAAAGACGGAATGAAAGAAAGAGAGACATCGAGGTGAATATACTGTCTCCCTCTCAGCCTGGTTGCTCCCTCCAAGCTCGATTCCAGCCCTTGACTGCGGGCTGATCGACTGCGCATGAATGTGACGAAGCTTCGAGCACGTATAAATGAGCCGCGCTACACGCTCAACTACCAGTGCCTTCACCTCTCCCGGCTCTTGCCCGGCAGGTCTCCCCGACCTCCGTGAGCTTCAGGTCATCCGAAACTCAGCCGCCGCTAACCTTCCCCCCACCCCTTTCCTAATTCGGACCGTGTCCTTTCCCAGTCCCCACCGCCTCACACTCGCTGACCTGGTCCGGCCATGCCTCGGTTTGGAAATTCCACTTCCGTGTCGTCGACGGGAATGTACCCCCCCCCCCCCCAACCACCGATTCGATGGGCCGATCGTCGAAACGGCTACTGTTAAAATGCTGCTCAACGATCGGGAGGGGGGGTGGGCAATTGCTGATCAATCCTGAATGCGCCAACAGGTACAGCTGATGACCGATTTCAGGTGAGCAGTCGAGCGCGTAGCAAGCTTCACTGACGCTTGCTCGAAGCGGCAACACGTTCGCTCGCAGGGATTCCCCCCCCCAACCCCCGACCCGAGACTTGAGGAGCAACTGCTGATCAATCCTGAGTGCGCCAACAGCTCCAACCAAGAGCCAATTTCAGGTGAGTGGCCAAGCTCGTCACGTGGCCCATTCATGCTTGCTGCAAGAGACAATACGTTCGTACGAAGGGGCCAGCGCTCCTCGACTTAAAAAGAACGCATTCCCAACTTGCCGCCTCTTTTGAGCTGCCTGGGCCCGGATTTCGCGGTCCGGCGCGTAGAGGGACGCGCGGTGGCGTCCAGCGAGCGCCCCGACACCATCGCGATGTCTCGCTCGGCGCGCCGGAGTCGGTTGCGCCCCCGCCAAGAACCGGTGGGCCTGTTCAGGCCCATCAACGGAGTAACTACGGAGAAGTTTACGCTACTCCTTAGGGTTAGCAGGCAGGTGGAAAGGCCGAGCGGCCTTTATCTTTTTCAGGAAGCCTCATCCGCCAGCGGGATTAATTTTTTCTTTTATAAATCAGTTTCATTTATTGTTTCCCACCCCCCCCCACCCCCGAAAAAAGGGCTTCAGCCTCCCCGGGGAGCGGTCTTTCCCGCTTAAGTCGGCCTGGCCTCACGTAAGATGGCGGCGCGGAGCCGCTCGCCGGCAGAGGTGGGTTCCCGCGATTGTCCCCATCCGCCCGTTCAACGTGGGGGAGAAACCCCAGGCCCCGGGAGCCTTGGTCGGGGGGGAGTCTCCAGCTCCCTGTGCTCGAGTTCGAGGTTCGATCGGTAAAGGGAAAACAGGGGAGGGGATTGTCGGGGCGGGTCGGGATTTCGGGAGTGGATGGGAGAAAAAGGGGGGCATTTTGTCGGTCACGAGAGGGTGAAGCATGGGAGCAAGTGGGATATTTTGAGGGGGGGGGCGGGTAACAGGGTAAAGAGTGGAAATTGACGATTTTGGGGGCGGAGTAAATGGGGATGTTTGGGAGTAAATTGGGGATTTGGAGGGCGGAGGGGAGATCAGGTGAGTATTGACAGACCCGGGTTCCCTAACCCCATTCCCACCACCTCCCCACCCCCTCACACCCCCACAACGTCCTCCCCACCAACCCCCCCCCCCCCCCCCCCACCCGCCGGCGCCCCCCACAAACCCCTCCCCTATTTTCTTCCCCACCCCCTCTCCTTCCCACAACCTTTTCCACAATTCCAATCGCTGGTCTTTCCTTCTCCAGCGAGACAGGAACGAATTTCCAGGGGATTTTGGAGAGAAAAGTGGCTGTTTCGGGGTATTTGGTGGGGGGAGGGGGAAGAATAGAGGCTTTTTCAATGGGAAAGTAGGAATTGCGGTGGGTGCGTCTGATTTTTTAATGGGTCGAGACAGATTTTGGGGGATTAGTTTCATTTCTCGATGCCTCAATCGGGATTTTTTGGAGCAGGGTTGGGGGGGCGTTAAATAGGAATTTCTGGGCGGGGTGAGATACATTCGATTTTTAGGATTAGAATTTCCGGGAAAGGTTTGATTTTTGGGGAGGGGGTGGGGCGAGATTAAGTAGGAATTCCTTGGGATAAATTCTTACTCATGACTGAGGATTTGGGGGGGCTGATTTGATTTCTTGAGAGTAAATCGGGATTTTCTGGGGGTAAGTTTGATATTTTTTGAGTTGGGGGGGTACATAGGACATATGAAACGCTGGTTAGGCCACAACTAGAGTATCGCGAGCAGTTCTGGAATCTGCATTATAGGGAGGATGTGATTGCGCTAGAGAGAGAGCAGAGGAGATTTACCAGGATGTTGCCTGGGCAGGAGAGTTTTAGTTATGAGGAGAGATTGGATAGACTGGGGTTATTTTCCCGGGAGCAGAGGAGATTGAGGGGGGAACATGATTGAGGTGTATACAATTATGAGGGGCATAGAGAGGGCGGACAGGAAGGGACATTTCCCCTTTGTGGAGGGATCAATAACCAGGGGGCATAGATTTAAGGTAAAGGGCAGGAGGTTTAGAGGGGATGTGAGGAAGAATATTTTCACCCAGAGGGTGGAGGGAATCTGGAACTCACCGCCTGAAAGGGTGGCAGAGGCAGAGACCCTCATACCATCGACGAAGTATTTGGAGGTACACTTGCGATGATGCCATGGCGTACAAGGCTTTGGGCCTAGTGCTGGAAAATGGGGTTAGAATAGTGAAGGACTCGATGGGCCGAAGGGCCCTTTTTCTGTGCCGTCGGCCTCTATAACGCTGTAGGAATTTTTTGGGATGAGCTTGCTTTTTTTTGGGGGGGGGGGGCGGTATAGGAATTTTTTGGGATGAATTTGCTTTTTTGGGGGGTTATAGGAATTTTTTGGGATGAATTTGCTTTTTTGGGGGGGTTGTAGGAAATTTTTGGGATGAATTTGCTTTTTCAGGGGGTGTATAGGAATCTTTTGGGATGAATTTGCTTTTTTGGGGGTTATAGGAATTTTTTGGGATGAATTTGCTTTTTTGGGGGGGTTATAGGAATTTTTTGGGATGAATTTGCTTTTTTGGGGGTGTTATAGGACATTTTTGGGATGAATTTGCTTTTTCAGGGGGTGTATAGGAATCTTTTGGGATGAATTTGCTTTTTCAGGGGGTGTATAGGAATCTTTTGGGATGAATTTGCTTTTTTGGGGGTTATAGGAATTTTTTGGGATGAATTTGCTTTTTTGGGGGGGTTATAGGAAATTTTTGGGATGAATTTGCTTTTTCAGGGGGTGTATAGGAATCTTTTGGGATGAATTTGCTTTTTTGGGGGTTATAGGAATTTTTTGGGATGAATTTGCTTTTTTGGGGGGGTTATAGGAATTTTTTGGGATGAATTTGCTTTTTTGGGGGGGTTATAGGAATTTTTTGGGATGAATTTGCTTTTTTGGGGGGGTTATAGGAATTTTTTGGGATTAATTTGCTTTTTTGGGGGGTTATAGGAAATTTTTGGGATGAATTTGCTTTTTCAGGGGGTGTATAGGAAAGTGGATGTTCCTCGGGGTGGGTTGGGGTATTTGGGGGAGGTTGAATTTGATTATTTTTAGGGGGGTATTGAGGTTTCTGGGGGGAAGGGGGGGTGAATTTGATGTTTTTAGGGGTCGATTGGGATTTTGGGGGGAGGGGGTGTATTGATGCTTTTGGGGGGAGGGTTTACTTGGGGGTGTGTGTATTGGGGAGGGGGTGTTTGGGGGGATTATGGGTGCTGTTTGGGGGTAGGAGGTTGTAATGGAGGTATTTCTGGTGGGGGTGTATTGGGGTATTTGGAGGGGGAGGGCGTGCTTTGGGGTATTTGAGGGTGTATTGGGGGTGTTTGAGGGGGGAGGGTGTGTATTGGGGAGGGGTGTATTCGGGCTAATTGGGGGTATATTCAGGGTATTGGGGAGGGGATGTAGTTGGGGGGAGGGGATGTATTTGGGGGGCATATTTGGGGGGGGAGGGGCGTATTTGGGGGGGGGGCGTATTTGGGGGGGAAGCGGTGTAGTTGGGGGGGGCAGGGGCTGTATGTGAGGGGGAGGGGCTGTATGTGAGGGGGAGGGGCTGTATGTGAGGGGGAGGGGCTGTATTGGGATTTATTTTGGTGTATGTACCCCCTGGGAGGGTGTATTTACCCCCAGGGGGTGTATTGGTGTGTAATTAACCCTGGGGGTTGTATTGGGGTATATTTAGCCTGGGGGGGGGGTGTATTTACCCCTGGGGGGGGTGTATTGGGTTGTATTTACCCCTGGGGGGATGTATTTACCCCTAGGGGGGGTGTATTGTGGTGTATTTACCCCTGGGGGGGGCGTATTTACCCCGGGAGGTGCAATGGGATGTATTTACCCCTGGGGGGTGTGTATTTACCCCCTGGGGGGGTGTATTTACCTGTGGGGGATGTATTGGGGTGCATTTACCTCTGGGGTTTGTATTTACCCCTGGGGAGGATATATTGGATGTATTTACTCCTGGGGGGGGTGTATTGGGGTGTATTTACCACTGGGGAGGGTTTATTGGGATGCATTTACCCCTGGGGGTGGGTGTATTTACCCCTGGGGGGGTGTATTGGGCTGTATTTACCCCTTGGGGGTGTATTGGGGTGTATTTACCCCTGTGGGGTGTATTTAACCCCTGGGGGTGCATTGGGGTGTATTTACCCCCTGGGGGTGTATATACCCTCTGGGGGAGGTGTATTTACCCCTGGGAGGGGTGTATTTACCCCTGGGAGGGGTGTATTTACCCCTGGGAGGGGTGTATTGGGGTGTATTTACTCCTGGGGGCTTGTATTGGGGTATATTTACCCCTGGGGGATGTATTTATCCCTGCTGGGGTGTATTGAGGTGTATTTACCCCTGGGGGGGAGGGGGTGTATTGAGGTGTATTTACCCCCGGGGGTGTATTTACCCCTGGGGGGTGCAGTTACCCGAGGGGGGTGTATTGGGTGTATTTACCCCTGGGGGATGCATTGGGTTGTATTTTCCCCCGGGGGGGTGTATTGGGGTGTATTTACCCCTGGGGGTGGTGTATTTACCCCTGGGGGGGTGTATTGGGGTGTATTTACCCCTGGGGGGCTGTATTGGGGTGTATTTACCCT
This sequence comes from Carcharodon carcharias, assembly GCF_017639515.1. NCBI lineage: Eukaryota > Metazoa > Chordata > Chondrichthyes > Lamniformes > Lamnidae > Carcharodon > Carcharodon carcharias. The sequence goes on from NW_024470861.1 coordinate 549,014, forward strand.
TGTGGGGGGGTGTATTTACCCCTGGGGGTGTATTTACCCCTGGGGGGGGTGTATTTACCCCTGGAGGGGGGGGGGTGTATTGGGGTGTATGTACCCCTGGGGGTGTATTGGGGTGTATTTACCCATGGGGGGAGTAGTTACCCCTGGGGTGGTGTATTGGGGTGTATTTACCCCTCGGGGGCTGTATTGGGGTGTATTTACCCCTGTGGGGCGTATTGGGTTGTATTTACCCCTTGGGGGGGTGTATTTACACCTGGGGGATGTATTGGCATGTATTTACCCCCTGGGGGTGCATTGGGGTGTATTTACACCCTGGGGGGGTGTATTTAGCCCTGGGGGGTGTTTTGGGGTGTATTTACCCCCTGGGGGTGCATTGGGGTGTATTTACACCCTGGGGAGGGTGTATTGGGATGTATTTACCCCTGGGGGGTGTATTGGGGTGTATTTACCCACTGGGGGTGTGTATTGTGGTGTATTTACCCCTGGGGGATGTATTGGGGTGTATTTACCCCGCTGGGCAGTGTATTGACTCCTGGGGGGTGTATTGGGGTGTATTTACCCCTGGGGGTGTATTTACCCCTGGGGAGGTGTATTTACCCCATGGCGGGGTGTATTGGGTTGTATTTACCCCTGGTGGGGTGCATTGGGGTGTATTTACCACTGGGGGCTGCATAGGGGTGTATTTACCACTGGGGGGGTGCATTGGGGTGTATTTACCACTGGGGGGGTGCATTGGGGTGTATTTACCCCTGGGGGGGGTGCATTGGGGTGTATTTACCCCTGGGGGGGTGCATTTACCCCTGGGGGGGTGCATTGGGGCGTATTTACCCCTGGGGGGTGTATTGGGGCGTATTTACCCCTGGGGAGGTGTATTTACCCCTGGGGGGTGCATTGGGGTGTATTTACCACTGGGGGTGTGTATTTACCACTGGGGGGGGTGTATTTACCCCTGGGTGGTGTATTTACCCCTGGGGGGGTTCATTGGGGTGTATTTACCCCTGGGGAGGTGTATTTACCCCAGGGGGGTGCATTTACCCCATGGGGAGTGCATTGGGGTGTATTTGCCCCTGGGGGGGGCGCATTTGGGTGTATTTGCCCCTGGGGGCGTGTATTTACCCCTGGGGGTTGCATTGGGGTGTATTTACCCCGGGGGGGGGTGTATTTATTCCTGAGGGGGTGTATTTACTCCTGGGGGGGTGTATTTACTCCTGGGGGGGTGTATTTACCCCTGGGGGGGTGTATTTACCCCTGGGGGGGCATTTACCCCTGGGGGGGGTGCATTGGGGTGTACTTACACCTGTGGGGGGTGTACTTACCCCTGGGGGGGTGTATTTACCCCTGGGGGGGTGTATTTACCCCTGGGGGGGTGCATTGGGGTGTATTTACCCCTGGGGGGTTATTGGGGTGTATTTACTCCTGGGGTGGTGTATTTACCCATGGGGGGTGTATTTACCCCTGGGGGGGGTGTATTGGGGTGTATTTACCCCTGGGGGGTGTATTGGGGTGTAATTACCCCTGGGGGGGTGTATTGGGGTGTATTTACCCCTGGGGGGGTGTATTTACCCCTGGGGGGTGTATTTACCCCTGGGGGGTGTATTGGGGTGTATTTACCCCTGGGGGGATGCATTGGGGTGTATTTACCCCTGGGGGGATGCATTGGGGGTATTTGCCCCTGGGAGGGTGTATTTACCCCTGGGGGGGTGTATTTACCCCGGGGGGGGGGTGTATTTACCCATGGGGGGGTGTATTTACCCATGGGGGGGTGTATTTACCCCTGGGGGGTGTATTTGGGTGTATTTACCCCTGGGGGGTTGTATTTACCCCCGGGGGGGTATATTGGGGTGTATTTACCCCTGGGAGGGTGTATTTAACCCTCGGGGGTGTATTTACCCCTGGCGGGGTTGTATTTACCCCCGGGGGGGTTGTATTTACCCCTGGGGGAGTGTATTGGGGTGTATTTACCCCTGGCGGGGCTGTATTGGGTGGTATTTGCCCCTGGGGGGTGTATTGGGTAGTATTTACCCCTGGCGGGGCTGTATTGGGTGGTATTTGCCCCTGGGGGGTGTATTGGGTAGTATTTACCCCTGGCGGGGCTGTATTGGGTGGTATTTACCCCTGGGGGGGCTGTATTGGGTGGTATTTACCCCTGGGGGGGTGTATTGGGTGGTATTTACCCCTGGGGGGGGTTTATTGGGTGGTATTTACCCCAGGGAGGGTGTATTGGGGTGTATTTACCCCTGGGGGGATGCATTGGGGTATTTGCCCCTGGGGGGGTGTATTTGCCCCTGGGGGTGGGGGGCCCGCTCTCCTCACCTGAATCTGGGTGAATCTTTCAGACATTCCTCCAGCTCCAGCAGCACCATCTCCACTTCCGCCTTCCCAGGGAGCCGACCTCTGACCCCCCCCCCCCCCCCCCCCCCCCCCCCCCCCCGGCAGCTCCTGGCAACCGACTACAAAAACAACTGGGCGTCCAGTGCGCAGGCGCCTGGGCACCGGCCACGCCCACCGGCCGCGAGGTGCGGCTGTCGAACGGACGCGCCCCCTGTCCTCCTGTGACGCTGGAGGACCACAGAGGACGCGTGACACGACAGGCTCTGCCCATCAACCCTAAAAGACCCCCACCCCCACCCCCACCCCACCCCCACCCCTTCCACGCCACCGACTCCAGGGGAGCCAAAGACGACAAATGGAGTGTCAGTGCGCAGGCGCTGATTACAGCCCCGCCCACCGAATTGTGGGTGGTGAGGGTGGGGGTGGGGGGGGGGGGCGGGGTTAGAAGTCGGGTGGGGGGGGGGGGGGGTGCGGGGCGATCATGAGCCAGCAGAGGACACGCGCCCTTCCTCCAGTGAGGCGGAGCGGCGCAGAGCCCGGGAGGCCCCGCCCACACACAGGGAGGCCCCGCCCAGCCCAGGAGGCCCCGCCCACCCAGGACTGGCGGTCTCCCAGGGCAACGCAGAAACAAGAGGAAAGAGAGTGAGGGAGAGGGGGAGAGGGAGAGAGGAGGGGAGGGGAGAGGGGGGATGGGGGAGGGGACGGAGGGGGATGGGGGAGGGGACGGAGGGGGATGGGGGAGGGGGGAGGGGACGGAGGGGGATGGGGGAGGGGACGGAGGGGGATGGGGAGGGGACGGAGGGGGATGGGGGAGGGGGAGGGGGATGGGGGAGGGGACGGAGGGGGATGGGGGAGGGGAGGGGACGGAGGGGGATGGGGGAGGGGGATGGGGGAGGGGACGGAGGGGGATGGGGGATGGGGGAGGGGGAGGGGGATGGGGGAGGGGGAGGGGGATGGGGGAGGGGACGGAGGGGGAATGGGGGATGGGGGAGGGGACGGAGGGGGATGGGGAGGGGGATGGGGGAGGGGGATGGGGAGGGGGATGGGGAGGGGGATGGGGGAGGGGGATGGGGAGGGGGATGGGGAGGGGACGGAGGGGGATGGGGAGGGGACGGAGGGGGATGGGGGAGGGGACGGAGGGGGATGGGGGAGGGGACGGAGGGGGATGGGGGATGGGGGAGGGGGATGGGGAGGGGACGGAGGGGGATGGGGGAGGGGACGGAGGGGGATGGGGGAGGGGGAGGGGACGGAGGGGGATGGGGGATGGGGAGGGGACGGAGGGGGATGGGGGAGGGGACGGAGGGGGAAGGGGGATGGGGGACGGAGGGGGATGGGGGAGGGGACGGAGGGGGATGGGGGAGGGGACGGAGGGGGATGGGGAGGGGGATGGGGATGGGGGAGGGGACGGAGGGGGATGGGGAGGGGACGGAGGGGGATGGGGGAGGGGACGGAGGGGGGAAGGGGGATGGGGGACGGAGGGGGAAGGGGGATGGGGGACGGAGGGGGATGGGGGAGGGGACGGAGGGGGATGGGGAGGGGGATGGGGATGGGGGAGGGGACGGAGGGGGATGGGGAGGGGACGGAGGGGGATGGGGGAGGGGACGGAGGGGGATGGGGGATGGGGAGGGGGATGGGAGGGGAGGGGACGGAGGGGGATGGGGGAGGGGACGGAGGGGGATGGGGGAGGGGACGGAGGGGGATGGGGGAGGGGACGGAGGGGGATGGGGGATGGGGAGGGGACGGAGGGGGATGGGGAGGGGACGGAGGGGATGGGGAGGGGACGGAGGGGGATGGGGGAGGGGACGGAGGGGGAAGGGGGATGGGGGAGGGGACGGAGGGGGATGGGGAGGGCGGAGGGGGATGGGGGAGGGGACGGAGGGGGATGGGGGAGGGGACGGAGGGGGATGGGGGATGGGGGAGGGGACGGGGGATGGGGAGGGACGGTGGGGGATGGGGGATGGGGGAGGGGACGGAGGGGGATGGGGGACGGGGAGGAAGGAGGAGGGGGGAGGGGAGGAAGGAGGAGGGAGGGGGATGGGGAGGAAGGATGGGAGGAAGGAGGGGAGGAAGGAGGAGGGAGGGAGGGGGAGGGGAGGGAGCGGGAGGGATGGAGGAGGGAGGGAGGGAGGGGGAGGGAGGGGGAGGGGGGACGGGGAGGAAGGAGAAGGGAGGGAGGGGGAGGTGGACGAGGAGGGAAGGAGGGGGAGGGGGACGGGGAGGGAAGGAGGAGGGACGTAGGGGGGAGGGGGGAGAGAGGGGGGAGGAGGGAGGGTGCGGGGTGGAAGGGAGGGATGGAGGGTGGGGGAGTGGGGAGGGGGTGGGGGAGTGGGGAGGGAGTGGGGGAGTGGGGAGGGAGTGGGGGAGCGGGGAGGGAGGTGGAGGGGGGTTGAGGGAGGAAAGGGAGGGGAAGGGGAGAGGGAGGGGAGGGGAGGGGGCAGAGGGGGGAAAGGGAGGGGGAGAGCGAGAAGAGGGAGGGGCGTAGGGGGGGAGGGGACGGGGACGGAGGGTGTGGGAGGGCAAGGAGGAGGGGGAGGGGAGAGGAGGGAGGGGGCCTAGGGGAGGGGGGAGGGGGGAGGGGAGGGTGGAGGGGGAGGAGGAGGAGGGGGCGTAGGGGAGGAGAGGGAGGGGGACGGGGAGGAAGCAGGGGGGAGGGGGAGGGAGAGGAGGGAGGGGGAGGGTGAAGGAGGGAGGGGGAGGGGGGTCTAGGGGGAGGAGGAGGGAGTGGGGAAGGGGAAGGAAGGGAGGGAGGGGGAGAGTTGGAGGGGGGAGAGTTGGAGGGGAGAGGCGGGGGAGGGTAATGGGCTTATCCGAGTGACAGAAGGCGCGCCTGACCTCTGCCTCTCCTACCCTCTCTCCACCGGGACCAGCGGAGAGCAGCTGCCGAGCTGCCGTCGTCTAGACAATGTCTGAGGCAGACACCGACATCGAGAGCAAGGAAGATACCGAGTCTGGTAAACAGCTGTCAGGCAGCGAGGATGACAGAGCGGACCAGGTGCTGGGAGCTGGGAGCTGGGCCGCCAGTGCGCTGCCTGTGTCAGCGCCTGTCGGTGCTGTGTGTCTGTCAGCGCCTGTGCCTGTGCCTGTGTCTGTCAGTGCCTGTGCCTGTCGGCCTGTGTGACCGATGGTGCCTGATTGTACGTCTGCCTTGGTGGCTGTGTGTGTTAGGGTGTCAGCGCGTCTGCCTCTGCCCCATGCCTGTGCCTGTCGGCGCCTGTGTCGGCACTTCTGCCTGCGCCTGTCGGTGCCATGTGTCTGTCAGCGCTCGTGCCTGCGCCTGTCGGTGCCATGTGTCTGTCGGCGCCTGTGCGGGTGTCTGGACGATCGGCCTTGCCTGTGTGAGTGCCTGTGACTGTGCCTGCGCCTGTCGGTGCCATTTGTCTGTCGGCGTCTGTGCGATCGGCCTTGCCTGTGCGAGTGCCTATGTGAGTGACTGTGCGTGTGCCTGTGCCTGTCAGTGCCATGTGTCTGTCGGCGCCTGTGCGAGCGCCTGTGACTGTGCGTGCGCCTGTGCCTGCGCCTGTCAGTGCCATGTGTCTGTCGGCACCTGTGTGGTTGTTTGTGCGATCGGCCTTGCGTGTGACTGTGCCTGCGCCTGTCGGTGCCATGTGTCTGTCGGCGCCTGTGCGATCGGCCTTGCCTGTGCGAGCGCCTGTGACTGTGCCTGCGCCTGTGCCTGCGCAAGAACCTGTGCGAGTGTGGACCTGTGCCTGTGTGTGTGTGTGTGTGTGTGTGTGTGTGTGTGTGTGTGTGTGTGTTTGTTTGTTTGTTTGTTCAGGCCCCTGCCTGTGCGGTGCAATGTCTCTCATCGGAGAACCTCCCCTAGGAGCGCGGGACCGCGATGGGTAATGGGGACATCCCCCCTCTCCGCCCCCTGGGTAATGGGGACATCCCCCTCTCCGCCCCCTGGGTAATGGGGACATCCCCCCTCTCCGCCCCCTGGGTAATGGGGACATTCCCCCCTCTCCGCCCCCTGGGTAATGGGGACATTCCCCCCTCTCCGCCCCCTGAGTAATGGGGACATCCCCCCCCCTCTCCGCCCCCTGGGTAATGGGGACATCCCCCCCCTCTCCGTCCCCCTGGGTAATGGGGACATCCCCCCTCTCCGCCCCCTGGGTAATGGGGACATCCCCCCCCTCTCCGCCCCCTGGGTAATGGGGACATCCCCCCCCTCTCCGCCCCCTGGGTAATGGGGACATCCCCCCCCTCTCCGCCCCCTGGGTAATGGGGACATCCCCCCTCTCCGCCCCCTGGGTAATGGGGACAGCCCCCTCACCGCCTCCTGGGTAATGGGGACATCCCCCTCTCCGCCCCCTGGGTAATGGGGACAACCCCCTCTCCGCCCCCTGGGTAATGGGGACACCATTCCCCAATCCCCACACTCACCTCTGACTCCCATTCTCTCCCTGCAGCTCGAATGGAACGCCTTAACCATGGAGATCCTGTCGGAGAGCCTATCCCTACTCTGCAAGACAGGGACTGGACTCTCGCACGCCTATGTCCGCGTAGACCTGAAGGATCGGTGAGTGTGGGTGGGGTCAGTGCTGAGGGAGTGCCGCACTGTCGGAGGGTCAATACTGAGGGAGCACCGCACGGTCGGAGGGTCAGTGCTGAGGGAGAGCCGCACTGTCGGAGGGTCAGTACTGAGGGACAGTCGTACTGTCTGAGGGTCAGTGCTGAGGGAGAGCCGCACTGTCGGAGGGTCAGTACTGAGGGAGAGCCGCACTGTGGGAGGGTCAGTACTGAGGGAGTGCCGCACTGTCGGAGTGTCAGTGCTGAGGGAGAGCCGCACTGTCGGAGGGTCAGTGCTGAGGGAGAGCCGCACTGTCGGAGGGTCAGTACTGAGGGAGCGCCGCACTGTCGGAGGGTCAGTACTGAGGGAGCGCCGCACTGTCGGAGGGTCAGTACTGAGGGAGCGCCGCACTGTCGGAGGGTCAGTACTGAGGGAGAGCCGCACTGTCGGAGGGTCAGTACTGAGGGAGAGACGCACTGTCGGAGGGTCAGTACTGAGGGAGAGCCACACTGTCGGAGGGTCGGTGTTGTAATATTCTAATTTCCATCCCAAGGAGAGGGGGAATGAATAGTAAATATACTGCGTTTTACACAGGGTGATATTCGAGGAAGGGGGGGAGTGAATAGTAAATATACCGCGTTGTACACAGGGTGATATTCAAGGGGGGGGAGTGAATAGTAAATATACCGCGTTGTACACAGGGTGATATTCGAGGGAAGGGGGAGTGAATAGTAAATATACCGCGTTGTACACAGGGTGATATTCGAGGCGGGTAGTGAATAGTAAATATACCGCGCTGTACACAGGGTGATATTCGAGGGGGGTAGTGAATAGTAAATATACCGCGTTGTACACAGGGTGATATTCGAGGGGGGTAGTGAATAGTAAATATACCGCGTTGTACACAGGGTGGTATTCGAGGGAGGGAGGGGGGGAGTGAATAGTAAATATACCGCGTTGTACACAGGGTGATATTCGAGGGGGTAGTGAATAGTAAATATACCGCGTTGTACACAGGGAAATATTCGAGGGGGTGGGAGTGAATAGTAAATATACTGCGTTGTACACAGGGTGATATTCGAGGGGGTAGTGAATAGTAAATATACCACGTTGTACATAGGGTGATATTCGAGGGAGGGGGGTAGTGAATAGGAAATATACCACGTTGTACACAGGGTGATATTCAAGGGGGTAGTGAATAGTAAATATACCGCGTTGTACATAGGATGATATTCGAGGGAGGGGGGTAGTGAATAGGAAATATACTGTGTTGTACATAGGGTGACATTCGAGGGGAGGGGGGATTGAATAGTAAATATACCATGTTGTACACAGGGTAATATTCGAGGGGAGGGGGTAGTGAATAGTAAATATACCGCGTTGTACACAGGGTGATATTCGAGGGGAGGGGGGGATTGAATAGTAAATATACCGCGTTGTACACAGGGTGATATTCGAGGGGATGGGGGATTGAATAGTAAATATACCGCGTTGTACACAGGGTGATATTCGAGGGGAGGGGGGATTGAATAGTAAATATACCGCGTTGTACACAGGGTGATATTCGAAGTGGGGGGGGGAGTGAATAGGAAATATACCGCGTTGTACACTGGGTGATATTCGAGGGGGGGGAGTGAATAGTAAATATACCGCGTTGTACACTGGGTTATATTCGAGGGGGGGAATTGTGATGTGTCTGGATGCATTTGAAATGTATCAAATTCTCTGTCTCACTCTCTCACCATCCGTCCCCACTCCCCTCTCTCCCCCTGGACCCTCTCTCTCCATTTGCCTCTCCATCTCTATCTTTCTCTCTTTCTCTCTGTCCCAACCTCTGCCTCTCCCAACCTCTGCCTCTCCCAACCTCTGCCTCTCCCAACCTCTGCCTCTCCCAACCTCTGCCTCTCCCAACCTCTGCCTCTGTCCCACTCACTGTCCCTCTCTCACTCTGTCCCTCTGTCTCTCTCTTTCTCTCTGTCTCTCTGTCCCTCTCTCTCTGTCCCTCTCTCTCTGTCCCTCTCTCTCTGTCCTCTCTCTCTCTGTCCTCTCTCTCTCTGTCCCTCTCTCACTCTCCTCTCTCTGTCTCTGTCTCTGTCTCTGTCACTGTCTCTGTCTCTCTCTCTGTCGCTGTCTTTCTCTCTCTCTCTCTGTCTTTCTCTCTCTGTCTCTCTTTCTGTCTCTCTCTCTCTCTGTCTCTCTCTCTGTCTCTCTCTCTCTCCTCTCTGTCTCTCTCTCCTCTCTCTCCTCTCTCTCTCTATCTCTCTCTCTGTCTCTCTCTCTCTCTCTCTCTCTCTGTCTCTGTCTTTCTCTGTCTTTTTCTCTCTCTGTCTGTCTCTCTCTCTCTGTCTCTGTCTCTGTCTCTGTCTCTCTCTCTGTCTCTCTCTCTGTCTCTCTCTCTGTCTCTCTCTCTGTCTCTCTCTCTGTCTTTCTCTCTCTCTCTCTGTCTTTCTCTCTCTCTCTCTGTCTTTCTCTCTCTCTGTCTCTCTCTGTCTCTCTCTCTCTCTGTCTCTCTCTCTTTCGCTGTCTCTGTCTCTCTCTGTCTCTCTCTCTGTCTCTCTCTCTCTCTGTCTCTCTGTCTCTTCATTCTGTCTCTCTCTCTCCTCTCTCTATCTCTGTCTCTGTCTCTCTCTCTCTCTCTGTCTCTGTCTTTCTCTCTCTGTCTTTCTCTCTCTGTCTTTCTCTCTCTCTGTCTTTCTCTCTCTCTGTCTTTCTCTCTGTCTGTCTCTCTTTCTCTCTCTGTCTGTCTCTCTCTCTCTCTCTGTCTCTGTCTCTCCCTCTCTCTCTGTCTCTCTCTCTGTCTCTCTCTCTGTCTCTCTCTGTGTCTCTGTCTCTCTCTCTCTCTCTCTGTTTCTCTCTCTCTCTCTGTCTCTCTCTGTGTGTCTCTCTCTCTCTCTGTCTCTGTCTTTCTCTCTCTGTCTTTCTCTCTCTGTCTTTCTCTCTCTCTGTCTTTCTCTCTGTCTCTCTTTCTCTCTCTGTCTGTCTCTCTGGCTCTCTCTGTCCCTCTCTCTCTGTCCCTCTCTCTCTGTCCCTCTCTCTCTGTCTCTGTCTGTGTCTCTCTGTCTGTCTCTCTCTCTCACTCTCGCTGTCCCACCCTCTGCCTCTCCCAACCTCTGCCTCTATCCCACTCACTGTCCCTCTCTCACTCTGTCCCTCTCTCACTCTGTCCCTCTCTCACTCTGTCCCTCTCTCACTCTGTCCCTCTGTCTCTCTCTGTCCCTCTGTCTCTCTCTGGCTCTCTGTCTCTCTGTCCCTCTCTCACTCTCCTCTCTCTGTCTCTGTCTCTGTCTCTGTCTCTCTCTCTGTCTCTGTCTTTCTCTCTCTCTCTCTGTCTTTCTCTCTCTCTGTCTCTCTGTCTCTGTCTCTCCCTCTCTCTCTGTCTCTCTCTCTCTGTCTCTCTCTCTCTCTCTCTCTCTCTGTCTCTCTCTCTCTGTCTCTCTCTGTGTCTCTCTGTCTCTCTCTGTCTCTCTCTCTCTCTCTCTGTCTCTCTCTCTCTCTGTCTCTCTCTCTCTCTGTCTCTCTCTCTCTCTGTCTCTCTCTGTGTCTCTCTGTCTCTCTCTCTCTGTCTCTCTGTCTTTCTCTCTCTCTCACTCTCGCTGTCCTGCCTCTCTCCGCCCCGGCCCCTTTCCCAGTGGACTGACTGACATTAACGCAATCCGCTCCTTCATCCATCTGCGCTACGTCGACGTGTCGGTGAACAACCTGCAAGACATCAGCCCCCTGGCCAACCTCAGCCACCTCCTGTGGGTATGCGCAGACGAGAACTACCTGACCAGCGCCAAGATCGAGCAGCTGCCCTTCCTTCAGGTGCTTAGCCTGGCGAAGAATCGCATCAAGGACATGCAGGGCATTACACACCCCCTCCTCGAATCGCTAATCCTGACAGGTAAGTGTGTGTGGGACCCGTACCCCAGTGAGAGTCAGTGTGTGTGTGTGGGACCTGTACCCCAGTGAGAGTCAGTGTATGTGTGTGTGGGACGTGTACACCAGTGAGAGCCAGTGTGTGTGTGTGTGTCTGTGGGACCCGTACCCCAGTGAGAGTCAGTGTGTGTGTGTGTGTGTGTGTGTGTGTGTGGGACCCGTACCCCAGTGAGAGTCAGTGTGTGCGTGTGTGTGTGTGTGGGACCCGTACCCCAGTGAGAGTCAGTGTGTGTGTGTGTGGGACCCGTACCCCAGTGAGAGTCAGTGTGTGTGTGGGACCCGTACCCCAGTGAGAGTCAGTGTGTGTGTGTGTGTGTGTGTGGGACCCGTACCCCAGTGAGAGTCAGTGTGTGTGTGTGGGACCCGTACCCCAGTGAAAGTCAGTGTGTGTGTGTGGGACCCGTACCCCAGTGAGAGTCAGTGTGTGTGTGTGTGGGACCCGTACCCCAGTGAAAGTCAGTGTGTTTGTGGGACCGTTACCCCAGTGAGAGTCAGTGTGTGTGTGTGTGTGTGTGTGTGTGTGGGACCCGTACCCCAGTGAGAATCAGTGTGTGTGTGGAACCCGTACCCCATTGATAATCAGTGTGTGTGTGTGTGGGACCCGTACCCCAGTGAGAGTCAGTGTGTGTGTGTGTGTGTGGGACCCGTACCCCAGTGAGAGTCAGTGTGTGTGTGTGTGTGGGACCCGAACCCCAGTGAGAGTCAGTGTGTGTGTGGGACTCGTACCCCAGTGAGAGTCAGTGTGTGTGTGTGGGACCCGTACCCCAGTGAGAGTCAGTGTGTGTGTATGTGGGACCCGTACCCCAGTGAGAGTCAGTGTGTGTGTGGGGCCCATACCCCAGTGAGAGTCAGTGTGTGTGTGGTACCCGTATCCCGGTGAGAGTCAGGTCTATAAACGGGCTATGATGGAAGATAGTTTGTTGCATTATGTTCATCGCTTTGCCTGTCTGCCCCTTTCTCTCTCTTTCTCTCTGTCTCTCCGCTTAGGGAACCAGATTAATGAAATGTCCGGACTGGACCCCTCCAAGCTAACTCAGCTGCACTCGCTCGAGCTACGAGGGAACCTGCTGGAGAGCACAGCAGGACTCAACCTGCCCAGACTCAGGAACCTCTATCTGGTGAGCTCAACAGTCCGGGTGAGGTGATGACCTTTCCCCTTCGGCGGTGGGGTGGTGTCCCCCTTCCCCCCCCGCCCACACACAGAGTGTGGCGGAGTCCGGCTCACCGAACATACTCGAGGGGGAGTTAGACGAGGGGTCGACGAGGGAGTCGAGGGTTTGGAGGGCCCGGGGTGTGGCGGTGGTGGTGGGGCTAGGAGGGTGGAGAGAAATGAAAGGTCAGCACTGTCTGCAAGCAAAATAGCAGAGCGTGTTAATAGCAGAATAAAGGTCAGCACTGTCTCGAAGCAAAATAGCAGAGCGTGTTAATAGCAGAATAAAGGTCAGCACTGTCTGCAAGCAAAATAGCAGAGCGTGTTAATACCAGAATAAAGGTCAGCACTGTCTGGAAGCAAAATAGCAGAGCGTGTTAATAGCAGAATAAAGAGCAGCACTGTCTGCAAGCAAAATAGCAGAGCGTGTTAATAGCAGAATAAGGGTCAGCACTGTCTGGAAGCAAAATAGCAGAGCTTGTTAATAGCAGAATAAAGAGCAGCACTGTCTGCAAGCATAATAGCAGAGCTTGTTAATAGCAGAATAAAGAGCTGCACTGTCTGCAAGCAAAATAGCAGAACGTGTTAATAGCAGAATAAAGGTCAGCACTGTCTGCAAGCAAAATAGCAGAGCGTGTTAATAGCAGAATAAAGAGCAGCACTGTCTGGAAGCAAAATAGCAGAGTGTGTTAATAGCAGAATAAAGAGCTGCACTGTCTGGAAGCAAAATAGCAGATCATGTTAATAGCAGAATAAAGGTCAGCACTGTCTGCAAGCAAAATAGCAGAGTGTGTTAATAGCAGAATAAAGAGCTGCACTGTCTGGAAGCAAAATAGCAGAGCGTGTTAATAGCAGAATAAAGGTCAGCACTGTCTGCAAGCAAAATAGCAGAGCGTGTTAATAGCAGAATAAAGAGCAGCACTGTCTGGAAGCAAAATAGCAGAGTGTGTTAATAGCAGAATAAAGAGCAGCACTGTCTGGAAGCAAAATAGCAGAGTGTGTTAATAGCAGAATAAAGAGCTGCACTGTCTGGAAGCAAAATAGCAGAGCATGTTAATAGCAGAATAAAGGTCAGCACTGTCTGGAAGCAAAATATCAGAACGTGTTAATAGCAGAATAAAGAGCTGCACTGTCTGGAAGCAAAATAGCAGAGCGTGTTAATAGCAGAATAAAGGTCAGCACTGTCTGGAAGCAAAATAGCAGAGCGTGTTAATAGCAGAATAAAGGTCAGCACTGTCTGGAAGCAAAATAGCAGAGCGTGTTAATAGCAGAATAAAGATCAGCACTGTCTGCAAGCAAAATAGCAGAGCGTGTTAATAGCAGAATAAAGAGCAGCACTGTCTGGAAGCAAAATAGCAGAGTGTGTTAATAGCAGAATAAAGAGCTGCACTGTCTGGAAGCAAAATAGCAGAGCATGTTAATAGCAGAATAAAGAGCAGCACTGTCTGGAAGCAAAATAGCAGAGTGTGTTAATAGCAGAATAAAGAGCTGCACTGTCTGGAAGCAAAATAGCAGAGCGTGTTAATAGCAGAATAAAGGTCAGCACTGTCTGCAAGCAAAATAGCAGAGCGTGTTAATAGCAGAATAAAGGTCAGCACTGTCTGGAAGCAAAATAGCAGAGTGTGTTAATAGCAGAATAAAGAGCTGCACTGTCTGGAAGCAAAATAGCAGAGCATGTTAATAGCAGAATAAAGAGCAGCACTGTCTGGAAGCAAAATAGCAGAGTGTGTTAATAGCAGAATAAAGAGCTGCACTGTCTGGAAGCAAAATAGCAGAGCGTGTTAATAGCAGAATAAAGGTCAGCACTGTCTGCAAGCAAAATAGCAGAGCGTGTTAATAGCAGAATAAAGGTCAGCACTGTCTGGAAGCAAAATAGCAGAGCGTGTTAATAGCAGAATAAAGGTCAGCACTGTCTGGAAGCAAAATAGCAGAGCGTGTTAATAGCAGAATAAAGAGCTGCACTGTCTGGAAGCAAAATAGCAGAGCATGTTAATAGCAGAAGAGCAGCACTGTCTGGAAGCAAAATAGCAGAGCGTGTTAATAGCAGAATAAAGGTCAGCACTGTCTGGAAGTAAAATAGCAGAGCGTGTTAATAGCAGAATAAAGGTCAGCACTGTCTGCAAGCAAAATAGCAGAGCGTGTTAATAGCAGAATAAAGATCAGCACTGTCTGGAAGCAAAATAGCAGAGCATGTTAATAGCAGAATAAAGGTCAGCACTGTCTGCAAGCAAGATAGCAGAGCGTGTTAATAGCATAATAAAGGTCAGCACTGTCTGCACGCAGAATAGCAGAGCGTGTTAATAGCGGAATTAAGGTCAGCACTGTCTGCACGCAAGATAGCAGAGCGTGTTAATAGCATAATAAAGGTTAGTGCAGTCTGCAAGCAAAATAGCAGAGCATGTTAATAGCATAATAAAGGTCAGCACTGTCTGCACGCAGAATAGCAGAGCGTGTTAATAGCAGAATAAAGGTCAGCACTGTCTGCAAGCAAGATAGCAGAGCGTGTTAATAGCAGAATAAAGAGCAGCACTGTCTGCAAGCAAGATAGCAGAGCGTGTTAATAGCAGAATAAAGGTCAGCAGTGTCTGCAAGCAAAATAGCAGAGCATGTTAATAGCAGAATAAAGGTCAGCACTGTCTCGAAGCAAAATAGCAGAGCGTGTTAATAGCAGAATAAAGGTCAGCACTGTCTGGAAGCAAAATAGCAGAGCGTGTTAATAGCAGAATAAAGGTCAGCACTGTCTGCAAGCAAAATAGCAGAGCGTGTTAAAAGCAGAATAAAGGTCAGCACTGTCTGGAAGCAAAATAGCAGAGTGTGTTAATGGCAGAATAAAGAGCTGCACTGTCTGGAAGCAAAATAGCAGAGCATGTTAGTAGCAGAATAAAGAGCAGCACTGTCTGGAAGCAAAATAGCAGAGTGTGTTAATAGCAGAATAAAGAGCTGCACTGTCTGGAAGCAAAATAGCAGAGCGTGTTAATAGCAGAATAAAGGTCAGCACTGTCTGCAAGCAAAATAGCAGAGCGTGTTAATAGCAGAATAAAGGTCAGCACTGTCTGCAAGCAAAATAGCAGAGCGTGTTAATAGCAGAATAAAGGTCAGCACTGTCTGAAATCAAAATAGCAGAGCGTGTTAATAGCAGAATAAAGGTCAGCACTGTCTGGAAGCAAAATAGCAGAGCGTGTTAATAGCAGAATAAAGAGCTGCACTGTCTGGAAGCAAAATAGCAGAGCATGTTAATAGCAGAAGAGCAGCACTCTCTGGAAGCAAAATAGCAGAGTGTGTTAATAGCAGAATAAAGGTCAGCACTGTCTGGAAGTAAAATAGCAGAGCGTGTTAATAGCAGAATAAAGGTCAGCACTGTCTGGAAGCAAAATAGCAGAGCGTGTTAATAGCAGAATAAAGAGCTGCACTGTCTGGAAGCAAAATAGCAGAGCATGTTAATAGCAGAAGAGCAGCACTCTCTGGAAGCAAAATAGCAGAGCGTGTTAATAGCAGAATAAAGGTCAGCACTGTCTGGAAGTAAAATAGCAGAGCGTGTTAATAGCAGAATAAAGGTCAGCACTGTCTGCAAGCAAGATAGCAGAGCGTGTTAATAGCATAATAAAGGTCAGCACTGTCTGCACGCAGAATAGCAGAGCGTGTTAATAGCGGAATTAAGGTCAGCACTGTCTGCACGCAAGATAGCAGAGCGTGTTAATAGCATAATAAAGGTTAGTGCAGTCTGCAAGCAAAATAGCAGAGCATGTTAATAGCATAATAAAGGTCAGCACTGTCTGCACGCAGAATAGCAGAGCGTGTTAATAGCAGAATAAAGGTCAGCACTGTCTGCAAGCAAGATAGCAGAGCGTGTTAATAGCAGAATAAAGGTCAGCACTGTCTGCAAGCAAGATAGCAGAGCGTGTTAATAGCAGAATAAAGAGCAGCACTGTCTGCAAGCAAGATAGCAGAGCGTGTTAATAGCAGAATAAAGGTCAGCAGTGTCTGCAAGCAAAATAGCAGAGCATGTTAATAGCAGAATAAAGGTCAGCACTGTCTCGAAGCAAAATAGCAGAGCGTGTTAATAGCAGAATAAAGGTCAGCACTGTCTGGAAGCAAAATAGCAGAGCGTGTTAATAGCAGAATAAAGGTCAGCTCTGTCTGCAAGCAAAATAGCAGAGCGTGTTAATAGCAGAATAAAGAGCAGCACTGTCTGGAAGCAAAATAGCAGAGTGTGTTAATAGCAGAATAAAGAGCTGCACTGTCTGGAAGCAAAATAGCAGAGCATGTTAATAGCAGAATAAAGAGCAGCGCTGTCTGGAAGTAAAATAGCAGAGCGTGTTAATAGCAGAATAAAGGTCAGCACTGTCTGCAAGCAAAATAGCAGAGCGTGTTAATAGCAGAATAAAGGTCAGCACTGTCTGGAAGCAAAATAGCAGAGTGTGTTAATAGCAGAATGAAGAGCTGCACTGTCTGGAAGCAAAATAGCAGAGCGTGTTAATAGCAGAATAAAGGTCAGCACTGTCTGCAAGCAAAATAGCAGAGCGTGTTAATAGCAGAATAAAGATCAGCACTGTCTAGAAGCAAAATAGCAGAGCGTGTTAATAGCAGAATAAAGGTCAGCACTGTCTGCAAGCAAGATAGCAGAGCGTGTTAATAGCATAATAAAGGTCAGCACTGTCTGCACGCAGAATAGCAGAGCGTGTTAATAGCAGAATAAAGGTCAGCACTGTCTGCAAGCAAGATAGCAGAGCGTGTTAATAGCAGAATAAAGAGCAGCACTGTCTGCAAGCAAGATAGCAGAGCGTGTTAATAGCAGAATAAAGGTCAGTACTGTCTGCAAGCAAAATAGCAGAGCGTGTTAATAGCAGAATAAAGGTCAGCACTTTGTCGAAGCAAAATAGCAGAGCGTGTTAAAAGCAGAATAAAGGTCAGCACTGTCTGGAAGCAAAATAGCAGAGCATGTTAATAGCAGAATAAAGGTCAGCACTGTCTGCAAGCAAAATAGCAGAGCGTGTTAATAGCAGAATAAAGAGCTGCACTGTCTGGAAGCAAAATAGCAGAGCGTGTTAATAGCAGAATAAAGAGCTGCACTGTCTGGAAGCAAAATAGCAGAGCATGTTAATAGCAGAATAAAGAGCAGCACTGTCTGGAAGTAAAATAGCAGAACGTTTTAATAGCAGAATAAAGGTCAGCACTGTCTGCAAGCAAAATAGCAGAGCGTGTTAATAGCAGAATAAAGGTCAGTACTGTCTGCAAGCAAAATAGCAGAGCGTGTTAATAGCAGAATAAAGGTCAGCACTTTGTCGAAGCAAAATAGCAGAGCGTGTTAAAAGCAGAATA
This sequence comes from Carcharodon carcharias, assembly GCF_017639515.1. Classification (NCBI taxonomy): domain Eukaryota; kingdom Metazoa; phylum Chordata; class Chondrichthyes; order Lamniformes; family Lamnidae; genus Carcharodon; species Carcharodon carcharias. Next base: position 566,242 of record NW_024470861.1, read on the forward strand.
AAGGTCAGCACTGTCTGGAAGCAAAATAGCAGAGCGTGTTAATAGCAGAATAAAGGTCAGCACTGTCTGCAAGCAAAATAGCAGAGCGTGTTAATAGCAGAATAAAGAGCTGCACTGTCTGGAAGCAAAATAGCAGAGCGTGTTAATAGCAGAATAAAGAGCTGCACTGTCTGGAAGCAAAATAGCAGAGCATGTTAATAGCAGAATAAAGAGCAGCACTGTCTGGAAGTAAAATAGCAGAACGTGTTAATAGCAGAATAAAGGTCAGCACTGTCTGCAAGCAAAATAGCAGAGCGTGTTAATAGCAGAATAAAGGTCAGCACTGTCTGGAAGCAAAATAGCTGAGCGTGTTAATAGCAGAATAAAGGTCAGCACTGTCTGCAAGCAAAATAGCAGAGCGTGTTAATAGCAGAATAAAGGTCAGCACTGTCTGCACGCAGAATAGCAGAGTGTGTTAATAGCGGAATAAAGGTCAGCACTGTCTGCAAGCAAAATAGCAGAGCGTGTTAATAGCAGAATAAAAATCAGCATTGTCTGCAAGCAAAATGTCAGAGCGTGTTAATAGCAGAATAAAGGTCAGCACTGTCTGCTGGGGGGCACGGATGTTAGGGGATCAGGACAGGAAGCGACGGAGACAGGAGGAGGAACTTTCTCGGTGGGCAGTGTCTGGAACGCGCTGCCCCCGAGAGTGTGGGGGGGGTGGGTGGGTGGCAGGTTCAATCGAGGCGTTCGAGAGGGATCGAGATGGTTCACTGAAAAGGAAGGATGCGCAGGGTTATGGCGAGAAAGCTGGGTTTGGGGGGTGGAGGAGTAGCAAAAGCGGAACATGAAATGGAGAGAGTTTCAGGACTCTTGAGGGACGGAAGGATCTGGGTGTCCTGGTACGTGAATCAACAAGAAATGAGAACACAGATGCAGCAAGTCACTGGGAAGGCAAACGGACCATCTATTGCAAAGCCGGGAACTCTTGCCACAACTGGACAGGGGCATGGCGAGTCCGCAGCCGGAGTACTACGTAGAGTTTTAGTCTCCTTTCATTTATTACCCATACGTCCATGGGATGCGGGCGTTGCTGCCTAGGCCCGCATTTATTGCCCATCCCTGATTGCCCGTCATTCAGAGGGCATCTAAGAGCGGACCACGTTGCTGTGGGTCTGGAGTCCCTCAAGGAGGGAAACACTTGCATTGGAGGCAGCTCGGAGAAGGTTCAGTGGGTTGATTCCTGGGACGAAGGGGGTGGTTTGCTTAACATAGGAGGAACGTCTGAGGACTCTGGGTCTACACTCGATGGAGTTTAGAAGGATGAGGGTGGAGGGATCAGATTGAAACTTACAGAACACTGAAAGGCCTGGATAGAGCGGACGTGGGGAAGATGTTTCCATTAGTAGGAGAGACTCGGACCCGAGGGGCACACAGCCTCAGAGTAAAGGGAAGATCTTTGAGAACAGAGATGAGGAGAAACGTCTTTAGCCAGAGAGTGGTGAATCGATGGGATTCATTGCCACAGAAGGCGGTGGAGACCAGGTCGTTGAGTGTATTTAAGACCGAGATAGATAGGTTCTCGATTGGTAAGGGGATCAAGGGTTACGGGGAGAAGGTGGGAGAATGGGGTTGAGAAACTGATCAGCCATGATTGAATGGGGGAGTAGACTCGATGGGCCGAATGGTCTAATTTCTGCCCCATGTCTCCTGGTTTTCTGGTTAGTCTTATGAGGAGAGAATGAGCCTGTACCCATTGGAGTTTGGAAGAACGAGAGGCCATCTTATTGAAACATAGAAGATCCTGACCGGGGGTGCTCAACAGGGTGGATACTGAGAGAGATGTTCCCCCCCAACCCCGCCTCGTGATGGGAGGGGGAGGGGGATTCGAGAACGAGGAGGAGGGGGCGGACGCAGTGTCAGAATGAGGGGGTCTCCCGTTGAAGACGGAGACGAGGAGGAATCTCTCCTCTCGGAGGGTGGTCAGCCTGTGGAATTCTCTACCCCCCCTCCCCACCCCCCCCACACACACACACACACACACACACACACCCCCCCCACCGGGGTAGGGGGCCGGGTCAGTGAGTATGTCCGAGGCTGGGTTCGACGGTTTCTGGTCGACGAGGGAGTTGAGGGGGGGTGGTGGGGGTGACAGATGGTGGAGGGGTGGGGTGGGGGGTGGGGTGGGGGAGGAGGGGGCCGCAATCAGTTCAGCCAGGACCTTATCGCGGGACAGCACGGGCTGGAGGGGCTGAATGGCAGTTCCTGACTCCAACGTTCTCGGGATGCGCTGCTCAGTAAAGTGTTTGGTTACCTCCCGAACGGTCTGGGCCTGTCCGAAGCGGGGCGGGGAGGGTGGATGGTGCCCAGGTGTGTCCCCAGGGAGGGGGGAGGGTTATCGGAGCGTCCGGTGTAACTCACCCCGCCCCCCCTCCCTTCCCCTCCCCCGAACTCCTGCTCACCCGCGAACGCCTCTTGTGTTCCACAGGCGGGGAACAGTATCAGCAGACTGGAGGGTCTGGAGGCATTGACAGGGCTGCAGACCCTGCATCTCCGCGACAACCAGCTCGAAACCCTACGCGGATTCTCTGAGACCATGACCTCGCTCCAGTACCTCAACGTCAGGTAGGCAGAAGCAGGCAGTGCCGGCTCTCCCTCAGTACTGACCCTCCGACAGTGCGGCGCTCCCTCAGTACTGACCCTCCGACAGTGCAGCTCTCCCTGAGCACTGACCCTCCGACAGTGCGGCGCTCCCTCAACACTGAACTTCCGACAGTGCGGCTCTCCCTCAGTACTGACCCTCCAACAGTGCGGCTCTCCCTCAGTACTGACCCTCTGACAGTGCTGCTCTCCCCCAGCACTGACCCTCCGACAGTGCGGCTCTTCCTCAGTGCTGACCCTCCGACAGTGCGGCGCTCCCTCAGCGCTGACCCTCCGACAGTGCGGCTCTCCCTCAGCACTGACCCTCTGACAGTGAGGCGCTCACTCAGTACTGACCCTCCGACAGTGCGGCTCTCCCTCAGTACTGACCCTCCGACAGTGCGGCTCTTCCTCGGTACTGACCCTCCGACAGTGCGGCACTCCCTCAGCACTGACCCTCCGACAGTGCGGCTCTCCCTCAGCACTGACCCTCCGACAGTGCGGCTCTCCCTCAGCACTGACCCTTCGACAGTGCGGCGTTCCCTCAGTACTGACCCTCCGACAGTGCAGCTCTCCCTCAACACTGAACCTCCGACAGTGCGGCACTCCCTCAGCACTGACCCACCGACAGTGCGGCGCTCCCACAGCACAGACCCTCCGACAGTGCGGCACTTCCTCAGCACTGACCCTCCGACAGTGTGGCGCTCTCTCAGTCCCTAGCCTTTGTGTGTGAGATTGTGTGTTTGAATGAATCTGTGCTACTCTGAGTGAACACATGAGTGTGTATATGTGTGTGTTTGTGTGTGTTTGTGTGAGAGTGAGTGTTATGAGTCTTTACACCTTTGAAAGTGTGCGTGTGAATGAGTGTATCAGTGAGTTAGTGGGGATGTGTGCGCAGGTGTGTCAGTGAGTTAGTGGGGATGTGTGTGCAGGTGTATCAGTGAGTTAGTGGGGATGTGTGTGCAGGTCTATCAGTGAGTTAGTGCGGATGTGTGTGTAATTGTATCAGTGAGTTAGTGGGGATGTGGTGTGCACGTGTATCAGTGAGTTAGTGGGGATGTGTGTGTAGGTGTACCAGTGAGTTAGTGGGTATGAGTGTGCAGGTGTATCAGTGAGTTAGTGGGGATGTGTGTGTAGGTGTATCAGTGAGTTAGTGGGGATGTCTGTGTAGGTGTATCAGTGAGTTAGTGGGTATGAGTGTGCAGGTGCATCAGTTAGTTAGTGGGGATGTGTGTGCAGGTGTATCAGTGAGTTAGTGGGGATGTGCGTGTAGGTGTATCAGTGAGTTAGTGGGGATGTGTGGGTAGGTGTATCAGTGAGTTAGTGGGTATGAGTGTGCAGGTGTATCAGTGAGTTAGTGGGGATCTGTGGTCAGGTGTATCAGTGAGTCAGTGGGGTTGTGTGTGTAGGTGTATCAGTGACTTAGTGGGGACGTGTGTGTAGGTGTATAAGTGTGTTAGTGAGGATTTGTGTGTAGGTGTATCGGTGTGTTATTGGGGATGTGTGTGCAGTTGTATCAGTGAGTTAGTGGGGATGTGTGTGCAGGTGTATCGGTGAGTTAGTGGGGATGTGTGTGCAGTTGTATCAGTGAGTTAGTGGGGATGTGTGTGTACGTCTATCAGTGAGTTAGTGGGGAAGTTTGTGTAGGTGTATCAGTGAGTTAGTGGGGATGTGTGTGTAGGTGTATCAGTGAGTTAGTGGGGATGTGTGTGCAGGTGTATCAGTGAGTTAGTGGGGATGTGTGTGCAGGTGTATCAGTGAGTTAGTGGGTATGAGTGTGCAGGTGTATCAGTGAGTTCGTGGGGATGTGTGTGCAGGTGTATCAGTGAGTTAGTGGGGTTGTGTGTGTAGGTGTATTAGTGAGTTAGTGGGGTTGTGTGTGTAGGTGTATCAGTGAGTTAGTGGGGATGTGTGTGTAGGTGTATCAGTGAGTTAGTGGGAATGTGTGTGTAGGTGTATCAGTGAGTTAGGGGTGATGTGCGTGCAGGTGTATCAGTGAGTTAGTGGTGATATGTGTGCAGGTGTATCAGTGAGTTAGTGGGGATGTATGTGTCGGTGTATCAGTGAGTTAGTGGGGATGTGTGTGTAGGTGTATCAGTGAGTTAGTGGGGATGTGTGTGTAGGTGTGTCAGTGAGTTAGTGGGCATGTGGGTGTAGGTGTATCAGTGAGTTAGTGGGGATATGTGTGTAGGTGTATCAGTGAGTTAGTGGGGATATGTCTGTTGGTGTATCAGTGAGTTAGTTGGGATGTGTGTGTAGTTGTATCAGAGAATTAGTGGGGATATGTGTGCAGGTGTATCAGTGAGTTAGTGGTGATATGTGTGCAGGTGTATCAGTGAGTTAGTGGGGATGTATGTGTCGGTGTATCAGTGAGTTAGTGGGGATGTGTGTGTAGGGGTGTCAGTGAGTTAGTGGGAATGTGTATGTAGGTGTATCAGTGACTTAGAGGGGATGTGTGTGTAGGTGTATCAGTGAGTTAGTGGGGATGTGTTCTGGTGTATCAGTGAGTTAGTGGAGCTGTGTGTGCAGATGTATCAGGGAGTTAGTGGGAATCTGTGTGTCGGTGTATCAGTGAGTTAATGGAAATGTGTGTTCAGGTGTATCGGTGAGTTAGTGGGCGTGTGTGTGCAGGTGTATCAGTGAGTTAGTGGGAATGTGTGTGCAGGTGTATGAGTGAGTTAGTGGGGATGTGTGTGCAGGTGTATGAGTGAGTCAGTGGGGATGTGTGTGTAGGTGTATCAGTGAGTTAGTGGGGATGTGGTGTGCACGTGTATCAGTGAGTTAGTGGGGATGTGTGTGTAGGTGTATCAGTGAGTTAGTGGGGATGTGTGTGTAGGTGTATCAGTGAGTTAGTGGGTATGAGTGTGCAGGTGCATCAGTTAGTTAGTGGGGATGTGTGTGCAGGTGTATCAGTGAGTCAGTGGGGTTGTGTGTGTAGGTGTATCAGTGACTTAGTGGGGACGTGTTTGTAGGTGTATAAGTGTGTTAGTGGGGATTTGTGTGTAGTTGTATCGGTGTGTTATTGGGGATGTGTGTGCAGTTGTATCAGTGAGTTAGTGGGGATGTGTGTGCAGGTGTATCGGTGAGTTAGTGGGGATGTGTGTGCAGTTGTATCAGTGAGTTAGTGGGGATGTATGTGTACGTGTATCAGTGAGTTAGTGGGGAAGTTTGTGTAGGTGTATCAGTGAGTTAGTGGGGATGTGTGTGCAGGTATATCAGTGAGTTAGTGGGAATGTGTGTGCAGGTGTATCAGTGAGTTAGTGGGGATGTGTGTGCAGGTGTATCAGTGAGTTCATGGGGATGTGTGTGCAGGTGTATCAGTGAGTTAGTGGGGTTGCGTGTGTAGGTGTATTAGTGAGTTAGTGGGGTTGTGTGTGTAGGTGTATCAGTGAGTTAGTGGGGATGTGTGTGTAGGGTGTATCAGTGAGTTAGTGGGTATGAGTGTGCAGGTGTATCAGTGAGTTAGTGGGGATCTGTGGTCAGGTGTATCAGTGAGTCAGTGGGAATGTGTGTGTAGGTGTATCAGTGAGTTAGGGGTGATGTGCTTGCAGGTGTATCAGTGAGTTAGTGGGGATGTGTGTGTAGGTGTATCAGTGAGTTAGTGATTATGTGTGTGTAGGTGTATTAGTGAGTTCGTGGTGATATGTGTGCAGGTGTATCAGTGAGTTAGTGGGGATGTATGTGTCGGTGTATCAGTGAGTTAGTGGGGATGTGTGTGTAGGTGTATCAGTGAGTTAGTGGGCATGTGGGTGTAGGTGTATCAGTGAGTTAGTGGGGATACGTGTGTAGGTGTATCAGTGAGTTAGTGGGGATGTGTGTGTAGGTGTATCAGTGAGTTTGTTGGGATGTGTGTGTAGGGGTATCAGTGAGTTAGTGGGGATATGTCTGTTGGTGTATCAGTGAGTTTGTTGGGATGTGTGTGTAGGTGTATCAGAGAATTAGTGGGGATATGTGTGCAGGTGTATCAGTGAGTTAGTGGGGATGTGTTTGTAGGGGTGTCAGTGAGTTAGTGGGAATGTGTATGTAGGTGTATCGGTGAGTTAGTGGGGATGTGTGTGTAGGTGTATCAGTGAGTCAGTGGGGATGTGTTCTGGTGTATCAGTGAGTTAGTGGAGCTGTGTGTGCAGATGTATCAAGGAGTTAGTGGGAATGTGTGTGTAGGTGTATCAGTGATTTATTGGGGATGTGTGTGTCGGTGTATCAGTGAGTTAATGGAAATGTGTGTTGAGGTGTATCGGTGAGTTAGTGGGCGTGTGTGTGCAGGTGTATCAGTGAGTTAGTGGGAATGTGTGTGCAGGTGTATGAGTGAGTTAGTGGGGATGTGTGTGCAGGTGTATGAGTGAGTTAGTGGGGATGTGTGTGTAGGTGTATCAGTGAGTTTGTGGGGATGTGTGTGCAGGTGTATGAGTGAGTTAGTGGGGATGTGTGTGCAGGTGTATCAGTGAGTTAGAGGGGATGCGTGTGTAGGTGTATCATTGAGTTAGTGGGGATGTGTGTTTCGGTGTATCAGTGAGTTAGTGGGGATGTGTGTGTAGGTGTATCAGTGAGTTAGTGGGGATGTGTGTGTAGGTGTATCAGTGAGTTAGTGGGGATATGTGTGCAGGTGTATCAGTGAGTTGGTGGGGATGTGTGTACAGGTTTATCAGTAAGTAAGTGGGGATGTGTGCTTAGGTGTATCAGTGAGTTAGTGGGGATGTGTGTGTAGGTGTATCAGTGAGTTAGTGGGGATGTGTGTGTAGGTGTATCCGTGAGTTAGTGGGGATGTGTGTGTATTTGCATCAGTGAGTTAGTGGGGATGTGTCTGTAGGTGTATCAGTGAGTTAGTGGGGATGTGTGCGTAGGTGTATCAGTGAGTTTGTGGGGATGTGTGTGTAGGTCTATCAGTGAGTTAGTGGGGATGTGTGTGTAGGTGTGTCAGTGAGTTAGTGAGGATGTGTGTGTAGGTGTATCAGTGAGCTAGTGGGGATGTGTGTGTTGGTGTATCAGTGAGTTAGTGGTTATGTGTGTGTAGGTGTATCAGTGTGTTAGTGGGGATGTGTGTGCAGGTGTATCAGTGAGTTAGTGGGGATGCGTGTGCAGATTTGTCAGGGAGTTAGTGGGGATATGTGTGTAGGTGTATCAGTGAGTTAGTGGGGATGTGTGTGTAGGTGTATCAGTGAGTTAGGGGTGATGTGCGTGCAGGTGTATCAGTGAGTTAGTGGTGATATGTGTGCAGGTGTATCAGTGAGTTAGTGGGGCTGTATGTGTCGGTGTATCAGTGAGTTAGTGGGGATGTGTGTGTAGGTGTATCAGTGAGTTAGTGGGGATGTGTGTGTAGGTGTGTCAGTGAGTTAGTGGGCATGTGGGTGTAGGTGTAGCAGTGAGTTAGTGGGGATATGTGTGTAGGTGTATCAGTGAATTAGTGGGGATATGTCTGTTGGTGTATCAGTGAGTTAGTTGGGATGTGTGTGTAGTTGTATCAGAGAATTAGTGGGGATATGTGTGCAGGTGTATCAGTGAGTTAGTGGTGATATGTGTGCAGGTGTATCAGTGAGTTAGTGGGGATGTATGTGTCGGTGTATCAGTGAGTTAGTGGGGATGTGTGTGTAGGGGTGTCAGTGAGATAGTGGGAATGTGTATGTAGGTGTATCAGTGTGTTAGTGGGGATGTGTGTGTAGGTGTATCAGTGAGTTAGTGGAGCTGTGTGTGCAGATGTATCAGGGAGTTAGTGGGAATGTGTGTGTCGGTGTATCAGTGAGTTAATGGAAATGTGTGTTCAGGTGTATCGGTGAGTTAGTGGGCGTGTGTGTGCAGGTGTATCAGTGAGTTAGTGGGAATGTGTGTGCAGGTGTATGAGTGAGTTAGTGGGGATGTGTGTGCAGGTGTATGAGTGAGTCAGTGGGGATGTGTGTGTAGGTGTATCAGTGAGTTAGTGCTGATGTGTGTGTAGGTGTATCAGTGAGTTAGTGGGGATGTGGTGTGCACGTGTATCAGTGAGTTAGTGGGGATGTGTGTGTAGGTGTATCAGTGAGTTAGTGGGGATGTGTGTGTAGGTGTATCAGTGAGTTAGTGGGTATGAGTGTGCAGGTGCATCAGTTAGTTAGTGGGGATATGTGTGCAGGTGTATCAGTGAGTTAGTGGGGATGTGCGTGTAGGTGTATCAGTGAGTTAGTGGGATGTGTGGGTAGGTGTATCAGTGAGTTAGTGGGTATGAGTGTGCAGGTGTATCAGTGAGTTAGTGGGGATCTGTGGTCAGGTGTATCAGTGAGTCAGTGGGGTTGTGTGTGTAGGTGTATCAGTGACTTAGTGGGGACGTGTGTGTAGGTGTATAAGTGTGATAGTGTGGATTTGTGTGTAGTTGTATCGGTGTGTTATTGGGGATGTGTGTGCTGTTGTATCAGTGAGTTAGTGGGGATGTGTGTGCAGGTGTATCGGTGAGTTAGTGGGGATGTGTGTGCAGTTGTATCAGTGAGTTAGTGGGGATGTATGTGTACGTGTATCAGTGAGTTAGTGGGAATGTGTGTGCAGGTGTATCAGTGAGTTAGTGGGGATGTGTGTGCAGGTGTATCAGTGAGTTCATGGGGATGTGTGTGCAGGTGTATCAGTGAGTTAGTGGGGTTGCGTGTGTAGGTGTATTAGTGAGTTAGTGGGGTTGTGTGTGTAGGTGTATCAGTGAGTTAGTGGGGATGTGTGTGTAGGTGTATCAGTGAGTTAGTGGGAATGTGTGTGTAGGTGTATCAGTGAGTTAGGGGTGATGTGCGTGCAGGTGTATCAGTGAGTTAGTGGGGATGTGTGTGTAGGTGTATCAGTGAGTTAGTGGGGATTTGTGTGTAGTTGTATCGTGTGTTAGTGGGGATGTGTGTGCAGGTGTATCAGTGAGTTAGTGGGGATGTGTGTGCAGGTGTATCGGTGAGTTAGTGGGGATGTGTGTGCAGGTGTATCAGTGAGTTAGTGGGGATGTATGTGTACGTGTATCAGTGAGTTAGTGGGATGTGTGTGTAGGTGTATCAGTGAGTTAGTGGGGATGTGTGTGCAGGTGTATCAGTGAGTTCAGTGGGGATGTGTGTGCAGGTGTATCAGTGAGTTAGTGGGGTTGCGTGTGTAGGTGTATTAGTGAGTTAGTGGGGTTGTGTGTGTAGGTGTATCAGTGAGTTAGTGGGGATGTGTGTGTAGGGTGTATCAGTGAGTTAGTGGGTATGAGTGTGCAGGTGTATCAGTGAGTTAGTGGGGATCTGTGGTCAGGTGTATCAGTGAGTCAGTGGGAATGTGTGTGTAGGTGTATCAGTGAGTTAGGGGTGATGTGCGTGCAGGTGTATCAGTGAGTTAGTGGGGATGTGTGTGTAGGTGTATCAGTGAGTTAGTGGGAATGTGTGTGTAGGTGTATCAGTGAGTTAGGGGTGATGTGCGTGCAGGTGTATCAGTGAGTTAGTGGGGATGTGTGTGTAGGTGTATCAGTGAGTTAGTGATTATGTGTGTGTAGGTGTATTAGTGAGTTCGTGGTGATATGTGTGCAGGTGTATCAGTGAGTTAGTGGGGATGTATGTGTCGGTGTATCAGTGAGTTAGTGGGGATGTGTGTGTAGGTGTATCAGTTTGTTAGTGGGGATGTGTGTGTAGCTGTGTCAGTGAGTTAGTGGGCATGTGGGTGTAGGTGTATCAGTGAGTTAGTGGGGATACGTGTGTAGGTGTATCAGTGAGTTAGTGGGGATGTGTGTGTAGGTGTATCAGTGAGTTTGTTGGGATGTGTGTGTAGGGGTATCAGTGAGTTAGTGGGGATATGTCTGTTGGTGTATCAGTGAGTTAGTGGGGATATGTGTGTAGGTGTATCAGTGAGTTGGTGGGGATGTGTGTACAGGTTTATCAGTAAGTAAGTGGGGATGTGTGTTTAGGTGTATCAGTGAGTTAGTGGGGATGTGTGTGTAGGTGTATCAGCGAGTTAACGGGCATGTGAGTGCAGGTGTATCAGTGAGTTAGTGGGGATGTGTGTGCAGGTGTATCAGTGAGTTAGTGGGGATGTGTGTGTAGGTGTATCAGTGAGTTAGTGGGGATGTGTGTGTAGGTGTATCAGTGAGTTAGTAGGGATATGTGTGCAGGTGTATCAGTGAGTTGGTGGGGATGTGTGTACAGGTTTATCAGTAAGTAAGTGGGGATGTGTGTTTAGGTGTATCAGTGAGTTAGTGGGGATGTGTGTGTAGGTGTATCAGTGAGTTAGTGGGGATGTGTGTGTAGGTGTATCCGTGAGTTAGTGGGGATGTGTGTGTATTTGCATCAGTGAGTTAGTGGGGATGTGTGTGTAGGTTTATCAGTGAGTTAGTGGGGATGTGTGCGTAGGTGTATCAGTGAGTTTGTGGGGATGTGTGTGTAGGTCTATCAGTGAGTTAGTGGGGATGTGTCTGTTGGTGTATCAGTGAGTTAGTGGGGATGTGTGTGTAGGTGTGTCAGTGAGTTAGTGAGGATGTGTGTGTAGGTGTATCAGTGAGCTAGTGGGGATGTGTGTGTTGGTGTATCAGTGAGTTAGTGGGTATGTGTGTGTAGGTGTATCAGTGTGTTAGTGGGGATGTGTGTGCAGGTGTATCAGTGAGTTAGTGGGGATGCGTGTGCAGATTTGTCAGGGAGTTAGTGGGGATATGTGTGTAGGTGTATCAATGAGTTAGTGGGGATGTGTGTGTAGGTGTATCAGTGAGTTAGGGGTGATGTGCGTGCAGGTGTATCAGTGAGTTAGTGGTGATATGTGTGCAGGTGTATCAGTGAGTTAGTGGGGATGTATGTGTCGGTGTATCAGTGAGTTAGTGGGGATGTGTGTGTAGGTGTATCAGTGAGTTAGTGGGGATGTGTGTGTAGGTGTGTCAGTGAGTTAGTGGGCATGTGGGTGTAGGTGTATCAGTGAGTTAGTGGGGATATGTGTGTAGGTGTATCAGTGAGTTAGTGGGGATATGTCTGTTGGTGTATCAGTGAGTTAGTTGGGATGTGTGTGTAGTTGTATCAGAGAATTAGTGGGGATATGTGTGCAGGTGTATCAGTGAGTTAGTGGTGATATGTGTGCAGGTGTATCAGTGAGTTAGTGGGGATGTATGTGTCGGTGTATCAGTGAGTTAGTGGGGATGTGTGTGTAGGGGTGTCAGTGAGTTAGTGGGAATGTGTATGTAGGTGTATCAGTGAGTTAGTGGGGATGTGTGTGTAGGTGTATCAGTGAGTTAGTGGGGATGTGTTCTGGTGTATCAGTGAGTTAGTGGAGCTGTGTGTGCAGATGTATCAGGGAGTTAGTGGGAATGTGTGTGTCGGTGTATCAGTGAGTTAATGGAAATGTGTGTTCAGGTGTATCGGTGAGTTAGTGGGCGTGTGTGTGCAGGTGTATCAGTGAGTTAGTGGGAATGTGTGTGCAGGTGTATGAGTGAGTTAGTGGGGATGTGTGTGCAGGTGTATGAGTGAGTCAGTGGGGATGTGTGTGTAGGTGTATCAGTGAGTTAGTGCTGATGTGTGTGTAGGTGTATCAGTGAGTTAGTGGGGATGTGGTGTGCACGTGTATCAGTGAGTTAGTGGGGATGTGTGTGTAGGTGTATCAGTGAGTTAGTGGGGATGTGTGTGTAGGTGTATCAGTGAGTTAGTGGGTATGAGTGTGCAGGTGCATCAGTTAGTTAGTGGGGATATGTGTGCAGGTGTATCAGTGAGTTAGTGGGGATGTGCGTGTAGGTGTATCAGTGAGTTAGTGGGGATGTGTGGGTAGGTGTATCAGTGAGTTAGTGGGTATGAGTGTGCAGGTGTATCAGTGAGTTAGTGGGGATCTGTGGTCAGGTGTATCAGTGAGTCAGTGGGGTTGTGTGTGTAGGTGTATCAGTGACTTAGTGGGGACGTGTGTGTAGGTGTATAAGTGTGATAGTGTGGATTTGTGTGTAGTTGTATCGGTGTATTATTGGGTATGTGTGTGCTGTTGTATCAGTGAGTTAGTGGGGAGGTGTGTGCAGGTGTATCGGTGAGTTAGTGGGGATGTGTGTGCAGTTGTATCAGTGAGTTAGTGGGGATGTATGTGTACGTGTATCAGTGAGTTAGTTGGGAAGTTTGTGTAGGTGTATCAGTGAGTTAGTGGGGATGTGTGTGCAGGTGTATCAGTGAGTTAGTGGGAATGTGTGTGCAGGTGCATCAGTGAGTTAGTGGGGATGTGTGTGCAGGTGTATCAGTGAGTTCATGGGGATGTGTGTGCAGGTGTATCAGTGAGTTAGTGGGGTTGTGTGTGTAGGTGTATTAGTGAGTTAGTGGGGCTGTGTGTGTAGGTGTATCAGTGAGTTAGTGGGGATGTGTGTGTAGGTGTATCAGTGAGGTAGTGGGAATGTGTGTGTAGGTGTATCAGTGAGTTAGGGGTGATGTGCGTGCAGGTGTATCAGTGAGTTAGTGGGGATGTGTGTGTAGGTGTATCAGTGAGTTAGTGATTATGTGTGTGTAGGTGTATTAGTGAGTTCGTGGTGATATGTGTGCAGGTGTATCAGTGAGTTAGTGGGGATGTATGTGTCGGTGTATCAGTGAGTTAGTGGGGATGTGTGTGTAGGGGTGTCAGTGAGTTAGTGGGAATGTGTATGTAGGTGTATCAGTGAGTTAGTGGGGATGTGTGTGTAGGTGTATCAGTGAGTTAGTGGAGCTGTGTGTGCAGATGTATCAGGGAGTTAGTGGGAATGTGTGTGTCGGTGTATCAGTGAGTTAATGGAAATGTGTGTTCAGGTGTATCGGTGAGTTAGTGGGCGTGTGTGTGCAGGTGTATCAGTGAGTTAGTGGGAATGTGTGTGCAGGTGTATGAGTGAGTTAGTGGGGATGTGTGTGCAGGTGTATGAGTGAGTCAGTGGGGATGTGTGTGTAGGTGTATCAGTGAGTTAGTGCTGATGTGTGTGTAGGTGTATCAGTGAGTTAGTGGGGATGTGGTGTGCACGTGTATCAGTGAGTTAGTGGGGATGTGTGTGTAGGTGTATCAGTGAGTTAGTGGGGATGTGTGTGTAGGTGTATCAGTGAGTTAGTGGGTATGAGTGTGCAGGTGCATCAGTTAGTTAGTGGGGATATGTGTGCAGGTGTATCAGTGAGTTAGTGGGGATGTGCGTGTAGGTGTATCAGTGAGTTAGTGGGGATGTGTGGGTAGGTGTATCAGTGAGTTAGTGGGTATGAGTGTGCAGGTGTATCAGTGAGTTAGTGGGGATCTGTGGTCAGGTGTATCAGTGAGTCAGTGGGGTTGTGTGTGTAGGTGTATCAGTGACTTAGTGGGGACGTGTGTGTAGGTGTATAAGTGTGATAGTGTGGATTTGTGTGTAGTTGTATCGGTGTGTTATTGGGGATGTGTGTGCTGTTGTATCAGTGAGTTAGTGGGGATGTGTGTGCAGGTGTATCGGTGAGTTAGTGGGGATGTGTGTGCAGTTGTATCAGTGAGTTAGTGGGGATGTATGTGTACGTGTATCAGTGAGTTAGTGGGAATGTGTGTGCAGGTGTATCAGTGAGTTAGTGGGGATGTGTGTGCAGGTGTATCAGTGAGTTCATGGGGATGTGTGTGCAGGTGTATCAGTGAGTTAGTGGGGTTGCGTGTGTAGGTGTATTAGTGAGTTAGTGGGGTTGTGTGTGTAGGTGTATCAGTGAGTTAGTGGGAATGTGTGTGTAGGTGTATCAGTGAGTTAGGGGTGATGTGCGTGCAGGTGTATCAGTGAGTTAGTGGGGATGTGTGTGTAGGTGTATCAGTGAGTTAGTGATTATGTGTGTGTAGGTGTATTAGTGAGTTCGTGGTGATATGTGTGCAGGTGTATCAGTGAGTTAGTGGGGATGTATGTGTCGGTGTATCAGTGAGTTAGTGGGGATGTGTGTGTAGGTGTATCAGTTTGTTAGTGGGGATGTGTGTGTAGCTGTGTCAGTGAGTTAGTGGGCATGTGGGTGTAGGTGTATCAGTGAGTTAGTGGGGATACGTGTGTAGGTGTATCAGTGAGTTAGTGGGGATGTGTGTGTAGGTGTATCAGTGAGTTTGTTGGGATGTGTGTGTAGGGGTATCAGTGAGTTAGTGGGGATATGTCTGTTGGTGTATCAGTGAGTTAGTTGGGATGTGTGTGTAGGTGTATCAGAGAATTAGTGGGGATATGTGTGCAGGTGTATCAGTGAGTTAGTGGGGATGTGTTTGTAGGGGTGTCAGTGAGTTAGTGGGAATGTCTATGTAGGTGTATCGGTGAGTTAGTGGGGATGTGTGTGTAGGTGTATCAGTGAGTTAGTGGGGATGTGTGTGCAGATGTATCAAGGAGTTAGTGGGAATGTGTGTGTAGGTGTATCAGTGATTTATTGGGGATGTGTGTGTCGGTGTATCAGTGAGTTAATGGAAATGTGAGTTGAGGTGTATCGGTGAGTTAGTGGGCGTGTGTGTGCAGGCGTATCAGTGAGTTAGTGGGAATGTGTGTGCAGGTGTATGAGTGAGTTAGTGGGGATGTGTGTGCAGGTGTATGAGTGAGTTAGTGGGGATGTGTGTGTAGGTGTATCAGTGAGTTTGTGGGGATGTGTGTGCAGGTGTATGAGTGAGTTAGTGGGGATGTGTGTGTAGGTGTATCAGTGAGTTAGTGGGGATGTGTGTGTAGGTGTATCAGTGAGTTAGTGGGGATATGTGTGCAGGTGTATCAGTGAGTTGGCGGGGATGTGTGTGTAGGTGTATCAGTGATTTAGTGGGGATGTGTGTGTAGGTGTATCAGTGAGTTAGTGGGGATATGTGTGTAGGTGTATCAGTGAGTTGGTGGGGATGTGTGTACAGGTTTATCAGTAAGTAAGTGGGGATGTGTGTTTAGGTGTATCAGTGAGTTAGTGGGGATATGTGTGTAGGTGTATCAGTGAGTTAGTGGGGATGTGTGTGTAGGTGTATCAGTGAGTTAGTGGGGATGTGTGTGTAGTTGCTATCAGTGAGTTAGTGGGATGTGTGTGTAGGTGTATCAGTGAGTTAGTGGGGATGTGTGCTGAAGGTGTATCAGTGAGTTAGTGGGGATGTGTGTGTAGGTCTATCAGTGAGTTAGTGGGGATGTGTCTGTTGGTGTATCAGTGAGTTAGTGGGGATGTGTGTGTAGGTGTGTCAGTGAGTTAGTGAGGATGTGTGTGTAGGTGTATCAGTGAGTTAGTGGGGATGTGTGTGTTGGTGTATCAGTGAGTTAGTGGTATGTGTGTGTAGGTGTATCAGTGAGTTAGTGGGGATGTGTGTGAGGTGTATCAGTGAGTTAGTGGGGATGCGTGTGCAGGTGTATCAGGGAGTTAGTGGGGATATGTGTGTAGGTGTATCAATGAGTTAGTGGGGATGTGTGTGTAGGTGTATCAGTGAGTTAGGGGTGATGTGCGTGCAGGTGTATCAGTGAGTTAGTGGTGATATGTGTGCAGGTGTATCAGTGAGTTAGTGGGGATGTGTGTGTAGGTGTATCAGTGAGTTAGTGGGGATGTGTGTGTAGGTGTATCAGTGAGTTAGTGGGGATATGTGTGCAGGTGTATCAGTGAGTTGGCGGGGATGTGTGTGTAGGTGTATCAGTGATTTAGTGGGGATGTGTGTGTAGGTGTATCAGTGAGTTAGTGGGGATATGTGTGTAGGTGTATCAGTGAGTTGGTGGGGATGTGTGTACAGGTGTATCAGTAAGTAAGTGGGGATGTGTGTTTAGGTGTATCAGTGAGTTAGTGGGGATGTGTGTGTAGGTGTATCAGTGAGTTAGTGGGGATGTGTGTGTAGGTGTATCAGTGAGTTAGTGGGGATGTGCGGGTAGTTGCATCAGTGAGTTAGTGGGGATGTGTGTGTAGATGTATCAGTGAGTTAGTGGGGATGTATGTGCAGGTGTATCAGTGAGTTAGTGGGGATGTGTGTGTAGGTGTATCAGTGAGTTAGTGGGGATGTGTGTGTAGGTGTATCAGTGAGTTAGTGGGGATGTGTGTGTAGGTGTATCAGTGAGTTAGTGGGATGTGTGTGTAGGTGTATCAGTGAGTTAGTGGGGATGTGTGTGTAGGTGTATCAGTGAGTTATTGGGGATGTGTGTGTAGGTGTATCAGTGAGTTAGTGTGGATGTGTGAGCAGGTTTATCAGTGAGTTAGTGGGAATGTGTGTGTAGGTGTATCAGTGAGTTAGTGGGGATATGTGTGTAGGTGTATCAGTGAGTTTGTGGGGATGTGTATGTAGGTGTATCAGCAGTTAGAGGGGATTTGTGTGTATGTATATCAGTGAGTTAGTGGGGATGTGTGTGTAGGTGTATCAGTGAGTTAGTGGGGATGTGTGTGTAGGTGTATCAGTGAGTTAGTGGGGATGTGTGTGTAGGTGTATCAGTGAGTTAGTGGGGATGTGTGTGTAGGTTTATCAGTGAGTTAGTGGGGATGTGTGCGTAGGTGTATCAGTGAGTTTGTGGGGATGTGTGTGTAGGTCTATCAGTGGGTTAGTGGGGATGTGTCTGTTGGTGTATCAGTGAGTTAGTGGAGATGTGTGTGTAGGTGTGTCAGTGAGTTAGTGAGGATGTGTGTGTAGGTGTATCAGTGAGCTAGTGGGGATGTGTGTGTTGGTGTATCAGTGAGTTAGTGGTTATGTGTGTGTAGGTGTATCAGTGTGTTAGTGGGGATGTGTGTGCAGGTGTATCAGTGAGTTAGTGGGGATGCGTGTGCAGATTTGTCAGTGAGTTAGTGGGGATATGTGTGTAGGTGTATCAATGAGTTAGTGGGGATGTGTGTGTAGGTGTATCAGTGAGTTAGTGGGGATGTGCGTGCAGGTGTATCAGTGAGTTAGTGGTGATTGTGTGCAGGTGTATCAGTGAGTTAGTGGGGATGTATGTGTCGGTGTATCAGTGAGTTAGTGGGGATGTGTGTGTAGGTGTATCAGTGAGTTATTGGGGATGTGTGTGTAGGTGTATCAGTGAGTTAGTTGGGATGTGTGTGTAGGTGTATCAGTGAGTTAGTGGGGATATGTGTGTAGATGTATCAGTGAGTTAGTGGGGATGTATGTGCAGGTGTATCAGTGAGTTAGTGGGGATGTGTGTGTAGGTGTATCAGTGAGTTAGTGGGGATGTGTGTGAGGTGTATCAGTGAGTTAGTGGGGATGCTTGTGCAGATGTATCAGTGAGTTAGTGGGGATGTGTGTGTAGGTGTATCAGAGAGTTAGTGGGGATGTGTGTGTAGGTGTGTCAGTGAGTTAGTGGGATGTGTGTGTAGGTGTGTCAGTGAGTTAGTGGGGATGTGTGTGTAGGTGTATCAGTGAGTTAGTGGGGATGTGTGTCTGGTGTATCAGTGAGTTAGTGGGATGTGTGTGCAGGTGTATCAGTGAGTTAGTGGGATGTGTGTGTAGGTGTATCAGTGAGTTAGTGGGAATGTGTATGTAGGTGTATCAGGTGAGTTAGTGGGCGTGTGTGTGCAGGTGTATCAGTGAGTTAGTGGGAATGTGTGTGCAGGTGTATGAGTGAGTTAGTGGGGATGTGTGTGCAGGTGTATGAGTGAGTCAGTGGGGATGTGTGTGTAGGTGTATCAGTGAGTTAGTGCTGATGTGTGTGTAGGTGTATCAGTGAGTTAGTGGGGATGTGGTGTGCACGTGTATCAGTGAGTTAGTGGGGATGTGTGTGTAGGTGTATCAGTGAGTTAGTGGGGATGTGTGTGTAGGTGTATCAGTGAGTTAGTGGGTATGAGTGTGCAGGTGCATCAGTTAGTTAGTGGGGATATGTGTGCAGGTGTATCAGTGAGTTAGTGGGGATGTGCGTGTAGGTGTATCAGTGAGTTAGTGGGGATGTGTGGGTAGGTGTATCAGTGAGTTAGTGGGTATGAGTGTGCAGGTGTATCAGTGAGTTAGTGGGGATCTGTGGTCAGGTGTATCAGTGAGTCAGTGGGGTTGTGTGTGTAGGTGTATCAGTGACTTAGTGGGGACGTGTGTGTAGGTGTATAAGTGTGATAGTGTGGATTTGTGTGTAGTTGTATCGGTGTGTTATTGGGGATGTGTGTGCTGTTGTATCAGTGAGTTAGTGGGGAGGTGTGTGCAGGTGTATCGGTGAGTTAGTGGGGATGTGTGTGCAGTTGTATCAGTGAGTTAGTGGGGATGTATGTGTACGTGTATCAGTGAGTTAGTTGGGAAGTTTGTGTAGGTGTATCAGTGAGTTAGTGGGGATGTGTGTGCAGGTGTATCAGTGAGTTAGTGGGAATGTGTGTGCAGGTGCATCAGTGAGTTAGTGGGGATGTGTGTGCAGGTGTATCAGTGAGTTCATGGGGATGTGTGTGCAGGTGTATCAGTGAGTTAGTGGGGTTGTGTGTGTAGGTGTATTAGTGAGTTAGTGGGGCTGTGTGTGTAGGTGTATCAGTGAGTTAGTGGGGATGTGTGTGTAGGTGTATCAGTGAGTTAGTGGGAATGTGTGTGTAGGTGTATCAGTGAGTTAGGGGTGATGTGCGTGCAGGTGTATCAGTGAGTTAGTGGGGATGTGTGTGTAGGTGTATCAGTGAGTTAGTGATTATGTGTGTGTAGGTGTATTAGTGAGTTCGTGGTGATATGTGTGCAGGTGTATCAGTGAGTTAGTGGGGATGTATGTGTCGGTGTATCGGTGAGTTAGTGGGGATGTGTGTGTAGGTGTATCAGTGAGTTAGTGGGGATGTGTGTGCAGCTGTGTCAGTGAGTTAGTGGGCATGTGGGTGTAGGTGTATCAGTGAGTTAGTGGGGATATGTGTGTAGGTGTATCAGTGAGTTAGTGGGGATGTGTGTGTAGGTGTATCAGTGAGTTAGTTGGGATGTGTGTGTAGGTGTATCAGAGAATTAGTGGGGATATGTGTGCAGGTGTATCAGTGAGTTAGTGGGGATGTGTTTGTAGGGGTGTCAGTGAGTTAGTGGGAATGTGTATGTAGGTGTATCGGTGAGTTAGTGGGGATGTGTGTGTAGGTGTATCAGTGAGTCAGTGGGGATGTGTTCTGGTGTATCAGTGAGTTAGTGGAGCTGTGTGTGCAGATGTATCAAGGAGTTAGTGGGAATGTGTGTGTAGGTGTATCAGTGATTTATTGGGGATGTGTGTGTCGGTGTATCAGTGAGTTAATGGAAATGTGTGTTGAGGTGTATCGGTGAGTTAGTGGGCGTGTGTGTGCATGTGTATCAGTGAGTTAGTGGGAATGTGTGTGCAGGTGTATGAGTGAGTTAGTGGGGATGTGTGTGCAGGTGTATGAGTGAGTTAGTGGGGATGTGTGTGTAGGTGTATCAGTGAGTTTGTGGGGATGTGTGTGCAGGTGTATGAGTGAGTTAGTGGGGATGTGTGTGCAGGTGTATCAGTGAGTTAGAGGGGATGCGTGTGTAGGTGTATCATTGAGTTAGTGGGGATGTGTGTTTCGGTGTATCAGTGAGTTAGTGGGGATGTGTGTGTAGGTGTATCAGTGAGTTAGTGGGGATGTGTGTGTAGGTGTATCAGTGAGTTAGTGGGGATATGTGTGCAGGTGTATCAGTGAGTTGGTGGGGATGTGTGTACAGGTTTATCAGTAAGTAAGTGGGGATGTGTGTTTAGGTGTATCAGTGAGTTAGTGGGGATGTGTGTGTAGGTGTATCAGTGAGTTAGTGGGGATGTGTGTGTAGGTGCATCAGTTAGTTAGTGGGGATGTGTGTGCAGGTGTATGAGTGAGTTAGTGGGGATGTGTGTGTAGGTGTATCAGTGAGTTAGTGGGGATGTGTGCGTAGGTGTATCAGTGAGTTTGTGGGGATGTGTGTGTAGGTCTATCAGTGGGTTAGTGGGGATGTGTCTGTTGGTGTATCAGTGAGTTAGTGGGGATGTGTGTGTAGGTGTGTCAGTGAGTTAGTGAGGATGTGTGTGTAGGTGTATCAGTGAGCTAGTGGGGATGTGTGTGTAGTTGTATCAGTGAGTTAGTGGTTATGTGTGTGTAGGTGTATCAGTGTGTTAGTGGGGATGTGTGTGCAGATGTATCAGTGAGTTAGTGGGGATGCGTGTGCAGATTTGTCAGGGAGTTAGTGGGGATATGTGTGTAGGTGTATCAGTGAGTTAGTGGGGATGTGTGTGTAGGTGTATCAGCGAGTTAATGGGCATGTGAGTGCAGGTGTATCAGTGAGTTAGTGGGGACGTGTGTGTAGGTGTTTCAGTGAGTTAGTGGGGATGTGTGTGTAGGCGTAATAGTGAGTTAGTGGGAATGTGTGTGCAGGTGTATCAGTGAGTTCGTGGGGATGTGTGTGCAGGTGTATCAGTGAGTTAGTGGGGTTGTGTGTGTAGGTGTATCAGTGAGTTAGTGGGGTTGTGTGTGTAGGTGTATCAGTGAGTTAGTGGGGATGTGTGTGTAGGTGTATCAGTGAGTTAGTGGGAATGTGTGTGTAGGTGTATCAGTGAGTTAGGGGTGATGTGCGTGCAGGTGTATCAGTGAGTTAGTGGGGATGTGTTTGTAGGTGTATCAGTGAGTTAGTGATTATGTGTGTGTAGGTGTATCAGTGAGTTAGTGGGGATGTGTGTGTAGGTGTGTCAGTGAGTTAGTGGGCATGTGGGTGTAGGTGTATCAGTGAGTTAGTGGGGATATGTGTGTAGGTGTATCAGTGAGTTAGTGGGGATGTGTGTGCAGGTGTATCAGTGAGTTTGTTGGGATGTGTGTGTAGGTGTATCAGTGAGTTAGTGGGGATATGTCTGTTGGTGTATCAGTGAGTTAGTTGGGATGTGTGTGTAGGTGTATCAGAGAATTAGTGGGGATATGTGTGCAGGTGTATCAGTGAGTTAGTGGGGATGTGTTTGTAGGGGTGTCAGTGAGTTAGTGGGAATGTGTATGTAGGTGTATCGGTGAGTTAGTGGGGATGTGTGTGTAGGTGTATCAGTGAGTTAGTGGGGATGTGTTCTGGTGTATCAGTGAGTTAGTGGAGCTGTGTGTGCAGATGTATCAAGGAGTTAGTGGGAATGTGTGTGTAGGTGTATCAGTGATTTATTGGGGATGTGAGTGTCGGTGTATCAGTGAGTTAATGGAAATGTGTGTTGAGGTGTATCGGTGAGTTAGTGGGCTTGTGTGTGCAGGTGTATCAGTGAGTTAGTGGGAATGTGTGTGCAGGTGTATGAGTGAGTTAGTGGGGATGTGTGTGCAGGTGTATGAGTGAGTTAGTGGGGATGTGTGTGTAGGTGTATCAGTGAGTTTGTGGGGATGTGTGTGCAGGTGTATGAGTGACTTAGTGGGGATGAGTTTGCAGCTGTATCAGTGAGTTAGAGGGGATGCGTGTGTCGGTGTATCATTGAGTTAGTGGGGATGTGTGTGCAGGTGTATCAGTGAGTTAGTGGGGATGTGTGTGTAGGTGTATCAGTGAGTTAGTGGGGATGTGTGTGTAGGTGTATCAGTGAGTTAGTAGGGATATGTGTGCAGGTGTATCAGTGAGTTGGTGGGGATGTGTGTACAGGTTTATCAGTAAGTAAGTGGGGATGTGTGTTTAGGTGTATCAGTGAGTTAGTGGGGATGTGTGTGTAGGTGTATCAGTGAGTTAGTGGGGAGGTGTGTGTAGGTGTATCCGTGAGTTAGTGGGGATGTGTGTGTATTTGCATCAGTGAGTTAGTGGGGATGTGTGCGTAGGTGTATCAGTGAGTTTGTGGGGATGTGTGTGTAGGTCTATCAGTGGGTTAGTGGGGATGTGTCTGTTGGTGTATCAGTGAGTTAGTGGGGATGTGTGTGTAGGTGTGTCAGTGAGTTAGTGAGGATGTGTGTGTAGGTGTATCAGTGAGCTAGTGGGGATGTGCGTGTTGGTGTATCAGTGAGTTAGTGATTATGTGTGTGTAGGTGTATCAGTGTGTTAGTGGGGATGTGTGTGCAGGTGTATCAGTGAGTTAGTGGGGATGCGTGTGCAGATTTGTCAGGGAGTTAGTGGGGATGTGTGTGTAGGTGTATCAGTGAGTTAGTGGGGATATGTCTGTTGGTGTATCAGTGAGTTAGTTGGGATGTGTGTGTAGGTGTATCAGAGAATTAGTGGGGATATGTGTGCAGGTGTATCAGTGAGTTAGTGGGGATGTGTTTGTAGGGGTGTCAGTGAGTTAGTGGGAATGTGTATGTAGGTCTATCGGTGAGTTAGTGGGGATGTGTGTGTAGGTGTATCAGTGAGTTAGTGGGGATGTGTTCTGGTGTATCAGTGAGTTAGTGGAGCTGTGTGTGCAGATGTATCAAGGAGTTAGTGGGAATGTGTGTGTAGGTGTATCAGTGATTTATTGGGGATGTGTGTGTCAGTGTATCAGTGATTTAATGGAAATGTGTGTTGAGGTGTATCGGTGAGTTAGTGGGCTTGTGTGTGCAGGCGTATCAGTGAGTTAGTGGGAATGTGTGTGCAGGTGTATGAGTGAGTTAGTGGGGATGTGTGTGCAGGTGTATGAGTGAGTTAGTGGGGATGTGTGTGTAGGTGTATCAGTGAGTTTGTGGGGATGTGTGTGCAGGTGTATGAGTGACTTAGTGGGGATGAGTTTGCAGGTGTATCAGTGAGTTAGAGGGGATGCGTGTGTCGGTGTATCATTGAGTTAGTGGGGATGTGTGTGCAGGTGTATCAGTGAGTTAGTGGGGATGTGTGTGTAGGTGTATCAGTGAGTTAGTGGGGATGTGTGTGTAGGTGTATCAGTGAGTTAGTAGGGATATGTGTGCAGGTGTATCAGTGAGTTGGTGGGGATGTGTGTACAGGTTTATCAGTAAGTAAGTGGGGATGTGTGTTTAGGTGTATCAGTGAGTTAGTGGGGATGTGTGTGTAGGTGTATCAGTGAGTTAGTGGGGATGTGTGTGTAGGTGTATCCGTGAGTTAGTGGGAATGTGTGTGTATTTGCATCAGTCAGTTAGTGGGGATGTGTGTGTAGGTGTATCAGTGAGTTAGTGGGGATGTGTGCGTAGGTGTATCAGTGAGTTTGTGGGGATGTGTGTGTAGGTCTATCAGTGGGTTAGTGGGGATGTGTCTGTTGGTGTATCAGTGAGTTAGTGGGGATGTGTGTGTAGGTGTGTCAGTGAGTTAGTGAGGATGTGTGTGTACGTGTATCAGTGAGCTAGTGGGGATGTGCGTGTTGGTGTATCAGTGAGTTAGTGGTTATGTGTGTGTAGGTGTATCAGTGTGTTAGTGGGGAAGTGTGTGCAGGTGTATCAGTGAGTTAGTGGGGATGCGTGTGCAGATTTGTCAGGGAGTTAGTGGGGATGTGTGTGTAGGTGTATCAGTGAGTTAGTGGGGATGTGTGTGTAGGTGTATCAGCGAGTTAATGGGCATGTGAGTGCAGGTGTATCAGTGAGTTAGTGGGGACGTGTGTGTAGGTGTTTCAGTGAGTTAGTGGGGATGTGTGTGTAGGCGTAATAGTGAGTTAGTGGGGATGTGTGTGCAGGTGTATCAGTGAGTTATTGGGGATGTGTATGTAGGTGTATCTGTGAGTTAGAGGGGATTTGTGTGTCGGTGTATCAGTGAGTTATTGGGGATGTGTGTGCTTGTGTATCAGTGAGTTAGTGGGGATTTGTGTGTAGGTGTATCAGTGAGTTAGTGGGTATGAGTGTGCAGGTGCATCAGTTAGTAAGTGGGGATGTGTGTGCAGGTGTATCAGTGAGTCAGTGGGGTTGTGTGTGTAGGTGTATCAGTGACTTAGTGGGGACGTGTGTGTAGGTGTATAAGTGTGTTAGTGGGGATTTGTGTGTAGGTGTATTGGTGTGTTTTGGGGATGTGTGTGCAATTTGTATCAGTGAGTTAGTGGGGATGTGTGTGTAGGTGTATCGGTGAGTTAGTGGGGATGTGTGTGCAGTTGTATCAGTGAGTTAGTGGGGATGTGTGTGTACGTGTATAAGTGAGTTAGTGGGGAAGTTTGTGTAGGTGTATCAATGAGTTAATGGAAATGTGTGTTCAGGTGTATCGGTGAGTTAGTGGGCGTGTGTGTGCAGGTGTATCAGTGAGTTAGAGGGGATGTGTGTGTAGGTGTATCAGTGAGTTAGTGGGGATGTGTGTGTAGGTGTGTCAGTGAGTTAGTGAGGATGTGTGTGTAGGTGTATCAGTGAGCTAGTGGGGATGTGCGTGTTGGTGTATCAGTGAGTTAGTGGTTATATGTGTGTAGGTGTATCAGTGTGTTAGTGGGGATGTGTGTGCAGGTGTATCAGTGAGTTAGTGGGGATGCGTGTGCAGATTTGTCAGGGAGTTAGTGGGGATGTGTGTGTAGGTGTATCAGTGAGTTAGTGGGGATATGTCTGTTGGTGTATCAGTGAGTTAGTTGGGATGTGTGTGTAGGTGTATCAGAGAATTAGTGGGGATATGTGTGCAGGTGTATCAGTGAGTTAGTGGGGATGTGTTTGTAGGGGTGTCAGTGAGTTAGTGGGAATGTGTATGTAGGTGTATCGGTGAGTTAGTGGGGATGTGTGTGTAGGTGTATCAGTGAGTTAGTGGGGATGTGTTCTGGTGTATCAGTGAGTTAGTGGAGCTGTGTGTGCAGATGTATCAAGGTGTTAGTGGGAATGTGTGTGTAGGTGTATCAGTGATTTATTGGGGATGTGTGTGTCGGTGTATCAGTGAGTTAATGGAAATGTGTGTTGAGGTGTATCGGTGAGTTAGTGGGCTTGTGTGTGCAGGTGTATGAGTGAGTTAGTGGGAATGTGTGTGCAGGTGTATGAGTGAGTTAGTGGGGATGTGTGTGCAGGTGTATCAGTGAGTTAGAGGGGATGCGTGTGTCGGTGTATCATTGAGTTAGTGGGGATGTGTGTGCAGGTGTATCAGTGAGTTAGTGGGGATGTGTGTGTAGGTGTATCAGTGAGTTAGTGGGGATGTGTGTGTAGGTGTATCAGTGAGTTAGTAGGGATATGTGTGCAGGTGTATCAGTGAGTTGGTGGGGATGTGCGTGCAGGTTTATCAGTGAGTTAGTGGGGATGTGTGTCGAGGTGTATCAGTGAGTTAGTGGGGATGTGTGTGTAGGTGTATCAGTGAGTTAATGGGTATGTGTGTGTGTAGGTGTATCAGTGAGTTAGTGGGGATGTGCGTGCAGGTGTATCAGTGAGTTAGTGGGGATGTGTGTGTAGGTGTATCAGTGAGTTAGTGGGGATGTGTGTGTAGGTGTATCAGTGAGTTAGTGGGGATGTGTGTGCAGGTGTATCAGTGAGTTAGTGGGGATGTGTGTGTAGGTGTATCAGTGAGTTAGTGGGTATCTGTGTGTGTAGGTGTATCAGTGAGTTAGGGGGGATGTGTGTGTAGGTGTATCAGTGAGTTAGTGGGGATGTGTGTAGGTGTATCAGTGAGTTAGTGGGGATGTGTCTGTTGGTCTATCAGTCAATTAGTGGGGATGTGTGTGTAGGTGTATCAGTGAGTTAGTGGGGATGTGTGTGTAGGTGTATCAGTGAGTTAGTGGGGATGTGTGTGTAGGTGTATCAGTGAGTTAGTGGGGATGTGTGTGTAGGTGTATCAGTGAGTTATTGGGGATGTGTGTGTAGGTGTATCAGTGAGTTAGTGGGGACGTGTGTGTAGGTGTTTCAGTGAGTTAGTGGGGATGTGTGTGTAGGCGTAATAGTGAGTTAGTGGGGATGTGTGTGCAGGTGTATCAGTGAGTTATTGGGGATGTGTATGTAGGTGTATCAGTGAGTTAGAGGGGATTTGTGTGTCGGTGTATCAGTGAGTTATTGGGGATGTGTGTGCTTGTGTATCAGTGAGTTAGTGGGGATTTGTGTGTAGGTGTATCAGTGAGTTAGTGGGTATGAGTGTGCAGGTGCATCAGTTAGTAAGTGGGGATGTGTGTGCAGGTGTATCAGTGAGTTAGTGGGGATGTGCGTGTAGGTGTATCAGTGAGTTAGTGGGGACTGTGTGTGTAGGTGTATCAGTGAGTTAGTGGGTATGAGTGAGTAGGTATATCAGTGAGTTAGTGGCGTTGTGTGTGCAGGTGTATCGGTGAGATGGTGGGGATGTGTGTGTAGGTGTATCAGTGACTTAGTGGGGACGTGTGTGTAGGTGTATCAGTGTGTTAGTGGGGGATTGTGTGTAGGTGTATTAGTGAGTTTTGGGGATGTGTGTGCAGTTGTATCAGTGAGTTAGTGGGATGTGTGTGCAGGTGTATCGGTGAGTTAGTGGGGATGTGTGTGCAGTTGTATCAGTGAGTTAGTGGGGATGTGTGTGTACGTGTATAAGTGAGTTAGTGGGGAAGTTTGTGTAGGTGTATCAATGAGTTAATGGAAATGTGTGTTCAGGTGTATCGGTGAGTTAGTGGGCGTGTGTGTGCAGGTGTATCAGTGAGTTAGAGGGAATGTGTGTGTAGGCGTAATAGTGAGTTAGTGGGGATGTGTGTGCAGGTGTATCAGTGAGTTATTGGGGATGTGTATGTAGGTGTATCAGTGAGTTAGAGGGGATTTGTGTGTCGGTGTATCAGTGAGTTATTGGGGATGTGTGTGCTTGTGTATCAGTGAGTTAGTGGGGATGTGTGTGTAGGTGTATCAGTGAGTTAGTGGGTATGAGTGTGCAGGTGCATCAGTTAGTAAGTGGGGATGTGTGTGCAGGTGTATCAGTGAGTTAGTGGGGATGTGCGTGTAGGTGTATCAGTGAGTTAGTGGGGACGTGTGGGTAGGTGTATCAGTGAGTTAGTGGGTATGAGTGTGCAGGTGTATCAGTGAGTTAGTGGGGATCTGTGGTCAGGTGTATCAATGAGTCAGTGGGGTTGTGTGTGCAGGTGTATCAGTGACTTAGTGGGGACGTGTGTGTAGGTGTATAAGTGTGTTAGTGGGGATTTGTGTGTAGGTGTATTGGTGTGTTTTGGGGATGTGTGTGCAGTTGTATCAGTGAGTTAGTGGGGATGTGTGTGCAGGTGTATCGGTGAGTTAGTGGGGATGTGTGTGCAGTTGTATCAGTGAGTTAGTGGGGATGTGTGTGTACGTGTATAAGTGAGTTAGTGGGGAAGTTTGTGTAGGTGTATCAATGAGTTAATGGAAATGTGTGTTCAGGTGTATCGGTGAGTTAGTGGGCGTGTGTGTGCAGGTGTATCAGTGAGTTCGTGTGGATGTGTGTGTAGGTGTATCAGTGAGTTAGTGGGGATGTGTGTGTAGGTGTATCAGTGAGTTAGTGGGGATATGTGTGTAGGTGTATCAGTGAGTTGGTGGGGATGTGTGTACAGGTTTATCAGCAAGTAAGTGGGGATGTGTGTTTAGGTGTATCAGTGAGTTAGTGGGGATTTGTGTGTAGGTGTATCCGTGAGTTAGTGGGGATGTGTGTGTATTTGCATCAGTTAGTTAGTGGGGATGTGTGTGTAGGTGTATCAGTGAGTTAGTGGGGATGTGTGCGTAGGTGTATCAGTGAGTTTGTGGGGATGTGTGTGTAGGTCTATCAGTGGGTTAGTGGGGATGTGTCTGTTGGTGTATGAGTGAGTTAGTGGGGATGTGTGTGTAGGTGTGTCAGTGAGTTAGTGAGGATGTGTGTGTAGGTGTTTCAGTGAGTTAGTGGGGATGTGTGTGTTGGTGTATCAGTGAGTTAGTGGTTATGTGTGTGTAGGTGTATCAGTGAGTTAGTGGGGATGTGTGTGTAGGTGTATCAGTGAGTTAGTGGGGATGTGTGTGTAGGTGTATCAGTGAGTTAGTGGGGATGTGTGTGTTGTTGTATCAGTGAGTTTGTGGGGATGTGTGTGTAGGTGTATCAGTGAGTTAGTGGGGATGTGTGTGTAGGTGTATCAGTGAGTTAGTGGGGATGTGTGTGTAGGTTTATCAGTGAGTTAGTGGGGATGTGTGTGCAGGTGTATCAGTGAGTTAGTGGGGATGTGTGTGTAGGTGTATCAGTGAGTTAGAGGGGATGTGTGTGTAGGTGTATCAGTGAGTTAGTGGGGATGTGTGTGCTTGTGTATCAGTGAGTTAGTGGGGATGTGTGTGTAGGTGTATCAGTGAGTTAGTGGTATGAGTGTGCAGGTGCATCAGTTAGTTAGTGGGGATGTGTGTGCAGGTGTATCAGTGAGTTAGTGGGCATGTCGTGTAGGTGTATCAGTGAGTTAGTGGGGATGTGTGTGCAGGTGTATCAGTGAGTTAGTGGGCATGTCGTGTAGGTGTATCAGTGAGTTAGTGGGGATCTGTGGTCAGTTGTATCAGTGAGTTAGTGGGGATGTGTGTGTAGGTGTATCAGTGAGTTAGTGGGGATGTGTGTGTAGGTGTATCAGTGAGTTAGTGGGGATTTGTGTGTAGGTGTATCAGTGAGTTAGTGGGGATGTGTGTGCAGGTGTATCAGTGAGTTAGTGGGGATGTGTGTGCAGGTGTATCAGTGAGTTAGTGGGGATGTGTGTGCAGGTGTATCAGTGAGTTAGTGGGGATGTGTGTGTAGGTGTATCAGTGAGCTAGTGGGGATGTGTGTGTAGGTGTATCAGTGAGTTAGTGGGGATGTGTGTGCAGGTGTATCAGTGAGTTAGTGGGGATGTGTGTGTAGGTGTATCAGTGAGTTATTGGGGATGTGTGTGTCGGTGTATCAGTGAGTTAATGGAAATGTGTGTTCAGGTGTATCGGTGAGTTAGTGGGCGTGTGTGTGCAGGTGTATCAGTGAGTTAGTGGGGATGTGTGTGCAGGTGTATGAGTGAGTTAGTGGGGATGTGTGTGCAGGTGTATCAGTGAGTTAGTGGGGATGTGTGTGTAGGTGTATCAGTGAGTTTGTGGGGATGTGTGTGCAGGTGTATGAGTGAGTTAGTGGGGATGTGTGTGCAGGTGTATCAGTGAGTTAGTGGGGATGTGTGTGTAGGTGTATCAGTGAGTTAGTGGGGATGTGTGTGCAGGTGTATCAGTGAGTTAGTGGGGATGTGTGTGTAGGTGTATCAGTGAGTTAGTGGGGATGTGTGTGTAGGTGTATCAGTGAGTTAGTGGGGATGTGTGTGCAGGTGTATCAGTGAGTTAGTGGGGATGTGTGTGTAGGTGTATCAGTGAGTTAGTGGGGATGTGTGTGTAGGTGTATCAGTGAGTTAGTGGGGATATGTGTGTAGGTGTATCAGTGAGTTGGTGGGGATGTGTGTACAGGTTTATCAGTAAGTAAGTGGGGATGTGTGTTTAGGTGTATCAGTGAGTTGGTGGGGATGTGTGTGTAGGTGTATCAGCTGAGTTACGTGGGCATGTGAGTGCAGGTGTATCAGTGAGTTAGTGGGGACGTGTGTGTAGGTGTAGCAGTGAGTTAGTGGGGATGTGAGTGTAGGTGTAATAGTGAGTTAGTGGGGATGTGTGTGCAGGTGTATCAGTGAGTTAGTGGGGATGTGTGTGCTAGGTGTATCAGTGAGTTAGTGGGGATGTGTGTGTAGGTGTATCAGTGAGTTAGTGGTATGAGTGTGCAGGTGCATCAGTTAGTTAGTGGGGATGTGTGTGCAGGTGTATCAGTAAGTTAGTGGGGATGTGCGTGTAGGTGTATCAGTGAGTTAGTGGGGATGTGTGGGTAGGTGTATCAGTGAGTTAGTGGGTATGAGTGTGCAGGTGTATCAGTGAGTTAGTGGGGATCTGTGGTCAGGTGTATCAGTGAGTCAGTGGGGTAGTGTGTGTACGTGTATCAGTGAGTTAGTGGGGATGTGTGTGCAGTTGTATCAGTGAGTTAGTGGGGATGTGTGTGCAGGTGTATCAGTAAGTTAGTTGGGGATGTGTGTGTAGGGGTGTCAGTGAGTTAGTGGGAATGTGTATGTAGGTGTATCAGTGAGTTAGTGGGGATGTGTGTGTAGGTGTATCAGTGAGTTAGTGGGGATGTGTTCTGGTGTATCAGTGAGTTAGTGGAGCTGTGTGTGCAGATGTATCAGGGAGTTAGTGGGAATGTGTGTGTAGGTGTATCAGTGAGTTATTGGGGATGTGTGTGTCGGTGTATCAGTGAGTTAATGGAAATGTGTGTTGAGGTGTATCGGTGAGTTAGTGGGCGTGTGTGTGCAGGTGTATCAGTGAGTTAGTGGGAATGTGTGTGCAGGTGTATGAGTGAGTTAGTGGGGATGTGTGTGCAGGTGTATGAGTGAGTTAGTGGGGATGTGTGTGTAGTTGTATCAGTGAGTTAGTGGGGATGTGTGTGTAGGTGTATCAGTGAGTTAGTGGGGATGTGTGTGTAGGTGTATCCGTGAGTTAGTGGGAATGTGTGTGTATTTGCATCAGTCAGTTAGTGGGGATGTGTGTGTAGGTGTATCAGTGAGTTAGTGGGGATGTGTGCGTAGGTGTATCAGTGAGTTTGTGGGGATGTGTGTGTAGGTCTATCAGTGGGTTAGTGGGGATGTGTCTGTTGGTGTATCAGTGAGTTAGTGGGGATGTGTGTGTAGGTGTGTCAGCGAGTTAGTGAGGATGTGTGTGTAGGTGTATCAGTGAGCTAGTGGGGATGTGCGTGTAGGTGTATCAGTGAGTTAGTGGTTATGTGTGTGTAGGTGTATCAGTGTGTTAGTGGGGAAGTGTGTGCAGGTGTATCAGTGAGTTAGTGGGGATGCGTGTGCAGAGTGTCAGTGAGTTAGTGGGGATGTGTGTGTAGGTGTATCAGTGAGTTAGTGGGGATGTGTGTGTAGGTGTATCAGTGAGTTAGTGGGGATGTGTGTGCAGGTGTATCAGTGAGTTAGTGGGGATGTGTGTGTAGGTGTATCAGTGAGTTAGTGGGGATGTGTGTGTAGGTGTATCAGTGAGTTAGTGGGGATGTGTGTGCAGGTGTATCAGTGAGTTAGTGGGGATGTGTGTCGAGGTGTATCAGTGAGTTAGTGGGGATGTGTGTGTCGGTGTATCAGTGAGTTATTGGGGATGTGTGTGCTAGGTGTATCAGTGAGTTAGTGGGGATGTGTGTGTAGGTGTATCAGTGAGTTAATGGGTATGTGTATGTAGGTGTATCAGCGAGTTACTGGGGATGGGCGTTCAGGTGTATCAGTGAGTTAGTGGGGACGTGTGTGTAGGTGTAGCAGTGAGTTAGTGGTGATGTGTGTGCAGCTGTATCAGTGAGATGGTGGGGATGTGTGTGTAGGTGTATCAGTGAGTTATTGGGGATGTGTGTGCAGTTGTATCAGTGAGTTAGTGGGGACGTGTGTGTAGGTGTATCGGTGAGTTAGTGGGGATGTGTATGCAGGTGTATGAGTGAGTTAGTGGGGATGTGTGTGCAGGTGTATGAGTGAGTTAGTGGGGATGTGTGTGTAGGTGTATCAATGAGTTAATGGAAATGTGTGTTCAGGTGTATCGGTGAGTTAGTGGGCGTGTGTGTGCAGGTGTATCAGTGAGTTAGAGGGAATGTGTGTGTAGGTGTATCAATGAGTTAGTGGGATGTGTGTGTAGGTGTGTCAGTGAGTTAGTGAGGATGTGTGTGTAGGTGTATCAGTGAGCTAGTGGGGATGTCTGTGTTGGTGTATCAGTGAGTTAGTGGTATGTGTGTGTAGGTGTATCAGTGAGTTAGTGGGGATGTGTGTGCAGGTGTATCAGTGAGTTAGTGGGGATGCGTGTGCAGATGTGTCAGGGAGTTAGTGGGGATGTGTGTGTAGGTGTATCAGTGAGTTAGTGGGGATATGTCTGTTGGTGTATCAGTGAGTTAGTTGGGATGTGTGTGTAGGTGTATCAGAGAATTAGTGGGGATATGTGTGCAGGTGTATCAGTGAGTTAGTGGGGATGTGTTTGTAGGGGTGTCAGTGAGTTAGTGGGAATGTGTATGTAGGTGTATCGGTGAGTTAGTGGGGATGTGTGTGTAGGTGTATCAGTGAGTTAGTGGGGATGTGTTCTGGTGTATCAGTGAGTTAGTGGAGCTGTGTGTGCAGATGTATCAAGTGGTTAGTGGGAATGTGTGTGTAGGTGTATCAGTGATTTATTGGGGATGTGTGTGTCGGTGTATCAGTGAGTTATTGGTAATGTGTGTTGAGGTGTATCGGTGAGTTAGTGGGCTTGTGTGTGCAGGTGTATCAGTGAGTTAGTGGGAATGTGTGTGCAGGTGTATGAGTGAGTTAGTGGGGATGTGTGTGCAGGTGTATCAGTGAGTTAGAGGGGATGCGTGTGTCGGTGTATCATTGAGTTAGTGGGGATGTGTGTGCAGGTGTATCAGTGAGTTAGTGGGGATGTGTGTGTAGGTGTATCAGTGAGTTAGTGGGGATGTGTGTGTAGGTGTATCAGTGAGTTAGTAGGGATATGTGTGCAGGTGTATCAGTGAGTTTGTGGGGATGTGTGTACAGGTTTATCAGTAAGTAAGTGGGGATGTGTGTTTAGGTGTATCAGTGAGTTAGTGGGGATGTGTGTGTAGGTGTATCAGTGAGTTAGTGGGGATGTGTGTGTAGGTGTATCCGTGAGTTAGTGGGTATGTGTGTGTATTTGCATCAGTCAGTTAGTGGGGATGTGTGTGTAGGTGTATCAGTGAGTTAGTGGGGATGTGTGCGTAGGTGTATCAGTGAGTTTGTGGGGATGTGTGTGTAGTTCTATCAGTGGGTTAGTGGGGATGTGTGTGCAGGTGTATCAGTGAGTTAGTGGGGATGCGTGTGCAGATTTGTCAGGGAGTTAGTGGAGATGTGTGTGTAGGTGTATCAGTGAGTTAGTGGGGATGTGTGTGTAGGTGTATCAGTGAGTTAGTTGGGATGTGTGTGCAGGTGTATCAGTGAGTTAGTGGGGATGTGTGTGTAGGTGTATCAGTGAGTTAGTGGGGATGTGTGTGTAGGTGTATCAGTGAGTTAGTGGGGATGTGTGTGCAGGTGTATCAGTGAGTTAGTGGGGATGTGTGTGTAGGTGTATCAGTGAGTTAGTGGGGATGTGTGTGTCGGTGTATCAGTGAGTTAGTGGGGATGTGTGTGTAGGTGTGTCAGTGAGTTAGTGGGGATGTGTGTGCAGGTGTATCAGTGAGTTGGTGGGGATGTGTGTACAGGTGCACCAGTTAGTAGTGGGGATGTGTGTTATGTGTATTAGTGAGTTAGTGGGGATGTGTATGTAGGTGTATCAGTGAGTTAGTGGGGATGTGTGTGTAGGTGTATCAGTGAGTTAGTGGGTATGTGTGTGTAGGTGTATCAGTGAGTTAGTGGGGATCTGTGTGTAGGTGTATGAGTGATTTATTGGGGATATGTGTGTAGGTGTATCAGTGAGTTAGTGGGTATGAGTGAGTAGGTATATCAGTGAGTTAGTGGGGATGTGTGTGTAGGTGTATCAGTGAGTTAGTGGGGATGTGTGTGTAGGTGTATCAGTGAGTTAGTGGGGATGTGTGTGCAGTTGTATCAGTGAGTTAGTGGGATGTGTGTGAAGGTGTATCAGTGAGTTAGTGGGGATGTGTGTGCAGGTGTATCAGTGAGTTTGTGGGGATGTGTGTGCAGGTGTATCAGTGAGTTAGTGGGATGTGTGTGCAGGTGTATCAGTGAGTTAGTGGGGATGTGTGTTCAGGTGTATCAGTGAGTTAGTGGGGATGTGTGTGTTGGTGTATCAGTGAGTTAGTGGGGATGTGTGTGCAGGTGTATCAGTGAGTTAGTGGGGATGTGTGTGCAGGTGTATCAGTGAGTTAGTGGGGATGTGTATGTAGGTGTATCAGTGAGTTAGAGGGGATTTGTGTGTAGGTGTATCAGTGAGTTATTGGGGATGTGTGTGCTTGTGTATCAGTGAGTTAGTGTGGATTTGTGTGTAGGTGTATCAGTGAGTTAGTGGGTATGTATGTGCAGGTGTATCAGGGAGTTAGTTGGGATGTGTGTGCAGATGTATCAGTGAGTTAGTGGGAATGTGCGTGTAGGTGTATCAGTGAGTTAGTGGGGACGTGTGGGTAGGTGTATCAGTGAGTTAGTGGGTATGAGTGTGCAGGTGTATCAGTGAGTTAGTGGGGATCTGTGGTCAGGTGTATCAGTGAGTCAGTGGGGTTGTGTGTGCAGGTGTATCAGTGACTTAGTGGGGAGTGTGTGTAGGTGTATAAGTGAGTTAGTGGGGATTTGTGTGTAGGTGTATCTGGTGTGTTTTGGGGATGTGTGTGCAGTTGTATCAGTGAGTTAGTGGGGATGTGTGTGCAGGTGTATCGGTGAGTTAGTGGGGATGTGTGTGCAGTTGTATCAGTGAGTTAGTGGGATGTGTGTGTAGTGTATCAGTGAGTTAGTGGGGATGTGTGTGTAGGTGTATCAGTGAGTTAGTGGGAATGTGTGTTAGGTGTATCAGTGAGTTAGTGGGAGTGTGTGTGCAGGTGTATCAGTGAGTTAGTGGGGATGTGTGTGTAGGTGTATCAGTGAGTTCGTGGGGATGTGTGTGTAGGTGTATCAGTGAGTTAGTGGGGATGTGTGTGTAGGTGTATCAGTGAGTTAGTGGGGATGTGTGTGTAGGTGTATCAGTGAGTTAGTGGGGATGTGTGTGTAGGTGTATCAGTGAGTTAGTGGGGATTTGTGTGTAGGTGTATCAGTGAGTTAGTGGGGATGTATGTTTAGGTGTATCAGTGAGTTAGTGGGGATGTGTGTAGGTGTATCAGTGAGTTAGTGGGGATGTGTGCGTAGGTGTATCAGTGAGTTAGTGGGGATGTGTGTGTAGGTGTATCAGTGAGTTAGTGGGGATGTGTGTGTAGGTGTCATCAGTGGTTAGTGGGGATGTGTTTACAGTGTGTATCAGTGAGTTAGTGGGATGTGTGTGTAGTGTTTCAGTGAGTTAGGTGGGGATGTGTGTGTAGGTGTTTCAGTGAGTTAGTGGGATGGTGTGTTGGTGTATAGTGAGTTAGGGGGATGTGTGTGTAGGTGTATCAGTGAGTTAGTGGGGATGTGTGTGCAGGTGTATCAGTGAGTTAGTGGGATGTGTGTCTGAGTGTATCAGTGAGTTAGTGGGATGTGGTGTAGGTGTATCAGTGAGTTAGTGGGGATGTGTGTGCAGGGTGTATCAGCGAGTTAGTGGGATGTGTGTGCAGGTGTATCAGTGAGTTAGTGGGATGTGTGTGTAGGTTTTCAGTGAGTTAGTGGGATGTGTGTGTAGGTCTATCAGTGAGTTAGTGGGGATGTGCTGTTTAGGTGTATCAGTGAGTTAGTGGGGATTGTGTGTAGGGTGTATCAGTGAGTTAGTGGGGATGTGTGTGCTGTGTATCAGTGAGTTAGTGGGGATGTGTGTGTAGGTGTATCAGTGAGTTAGTGGGATGTGTGTGTAGGTGTATCAGTGAGTTAGTGGGGATGTGTGTGCAGGTGTATCAGTGAGTTAGTGGGCATGTCGTGTAGGTGTATCAGTGAGTTAGTGGGGATGTGTGTGCAGGTGTATCAGTGAGTTAGTGGGATGTCGTGTAAGGTGTATCAGTGAGTTAGTGGGGATCGTGTGTTTAGGTGTATCAGTGAGTTAGTGGGGATGTGTGTGTAGGTGTATCAGTGAGTTAGTGGGGATGTGTGTGTAGGTGTATCAGTGAGTTAGTGGGGATTTGTGTGTAGGTGTATCGTGAGTTAGTGGGGATGTGTGTGCAGTTGTATCAGTGAGTTAGTGGGGATGTGTGTGCAGGTGTATCAGTGAGTTAGTGGGGATGTGTGTGCAGTTGTATCAGTGAGTTAGTGGGGATGTGTGTGTATGTGTATCAGTGAGCTAGTGGGGATGTGTGTGCAGGTGTATCGGTGAGTTAGTGGGGATGTGTGTGCCGTTGTATCAGTGAGTTAGTGGGGATGTGTGTGTAGGTGTATCAGTGAGTTATTGGGGATGCGTGTGTCGGTGTATCAGTGAGTTAATGGAAATGTGTGTTCAGGTGTATCGGTGAGTTAGTGGGGATGTGTGTGCAGATGTGTCAATGAGTTAGTGGGGATGTGTGTGCAGGTGTATGAGTGAGTTCGTGGGGATGTTTGTGTTGGTGTATCAGTGAGTTAGTGGGGATGTGTGTGTAGGTGTATCAGTGAGTTTGTGGGGATGTGTGTGCAGGTGTATGAGTGAGTTAGTGGGGATGTGTGTGCAGGTGTATCAGTGAGTTAGAGGGGATGTGTGTGTAGGTGTATCATTGAGTTAGTGGGGATGTGTGTGCAGGTGTATCAGAGAGTTAGTGGGGATGTGTGTGTAGGTGTATCAGTGAGTTAGTGGGGATGTGTGTGTAGGTGTATCAGTGAGTTAGTGGGGATGTGTGTGCAGTTGTATCAGTGAGTTAGTGGGGATGTGTGTGTAGGTGTATCAGTGAGTTAGTGGGAATGTGTGTGTAGGTGTATCAGTGAGTTAGTGGGGATATGTGTGTAGGTGTATGAGTGAGTTGGTGGGGATGTGTGTACAGGTTTATCAGTAAGTAAGTGGGGATGTGTGTTTAGGTGTATCAGTGAGTTAGTGGGGATGTGTGTGTAGGTGTATCAGCGAGTTAACGGGCATGTGAGTGCAGGTGTATCAGTGAGTTAGTGGGGACGTGTGTGTAGGTGTTTCAGTGAGTTAGTGGGGATGTGAGTGTAGGCGTAATATTTAGTTAGTGGGGATGTGTGTGCAGGTGTATCAGTGAGTTAGTGGGGATGTGTGTGCAGGTGTATCAGTGAGTTAGTGGGGATGTGTGTGTAGGTGTATCAGTGAGTTAGTGGGTATGAGTGTACAGGTGCATCAGTTAGTTAGTGGGGATGTGTGTGCAGGTGTATCAGTAAGTTAGTGGGGATGTGCGTGTAGGTGTATCAGTGAGTTAGTGGGGATGTGTGGGTAGGTGTATCAGTGAGTTAGTGGGTATGAGTGTGCAGGTGTATCAGTGAGTTAGTGGGGATCTGTGGTCAGGTGTATCAGTGAGTCAGTGGGGTAGTGTGTGTACGTGTATCAGTGAGTTAGTGGGGATGTGTGTGCAGTTGTATCAGTGAGTTAGTGGGGATGTGTGTGCAGGTGTATCAGTGAGTTAGTGGGGATGTGTGTGCAGGTGTATCAGTAAGTTAGTTGGGGATGTGTGTGTAGGGGTGTCAGTGAGTTAGTGGGAATGTGTATGTAGGTGTATCAGTGAGTTAGTGGGGATGTGTGTGTAGGTGTATCAGTGAGTTAGTGGGGATGTGTTCTGGTGTATCAGTGAGTTAGTGGAGCTGTGTGTGCAGATGTATCAGGGAGTTAGTGGGAATGTGTGTGTAGGTGTATCAGTGAGTTATTGGGGATGTGTGTGCACGTGTATCAGTGAGTTAGTGGGGATGTGTGTGTAGGTGTATCAGTGAGTTAGTGGGGATGTGTGTGCAGGTGTATCAGTGAGTTAGTGGGGATGTGTGTGCAGGTGTATCAGTGAGTTAGTGGGGATGTGTGTGCAGGTGTATCAGTGAGTTAGTGGGGATGTGTGTGTAGGTGTATCAGTGAGTTAGTGGGGATGTGTGTGTAGGTCTATCAGTGAGTTAGTGGGGATGTGTGTGCAGGTGTATCAGTGAGTTAGTGGGGATGTGTGTGTAGGTGTATCAGTGAGTTAGTGGGGATGTGTGTGCAGGTGTATCAGTGAGTTAGTGGGGATGTGTGTGTAGGTGTATCAGTGAGTTAGTGGGGATGTGTGTGTAGGTGTATCAGTGAGTTAGTGGGGATGTGTGTGCAGGTGTATCAGTGAGTTAGTGGGGATGTGTGTGCAGGTGTATCAGTGAGTTAGTGGGGATGTGTGTGCAGGTGTATCAGTGAGTTAGTGGGGATGTGTGTGCAGGTGTATCAGTGAGTTAGTGGGGATGTGTGTGTAGGTGTATCAGTGAGTTAGTGGGGATGTGTGTGCAGGTGTATCAGTGAGTTAGTGGGGATGTGTGTGCAGGTGTATCAGTGAGTTAGTGGGGATGTGTGTGCAGGTGTATCAGTGAGATAGTAGGTTGTATGTGTAGGTGTATCAGTGAGTTAGTGGGGATGTGTCTGCAGGTGTATCAGTGAGTTAGTGGGATGTGTGTGTAGGTGTATCAGTGAGTTAGTGGGGATGTGTGTGTAGGTGTATCAAGTGAGTTAGTGGGGATGTGTGTGTGGTGTATCAGTGAGTTAGTGGGTATGTGTGTGTAGGTGTATCAGTGAGTTAGTGGGGATGTGTGTGTAGGTGTATCAGTGAGTTAGTGGGGATGTGTGTGTAGGTGTATCAGTGAGTTAGTGGGGATGTGTGTGAGGTGTATCAGTGAGTTAGTGGGATGTGTGTGTAGGTGTATCAGTGAGTTAGTGGGGATGTGTGTGTAGGTGTATCAGTGAGTTAGTGGGGATGTGTCTGTTGGTCTATCAGTCAATTAGTGGGGATGTGTGTGTAGGTGTATCAGTGAGTTAGTGGGGATGTGTGTGCAGGTGTATCAGTCAGTTAGTGGGGATGTGTGTGCAGGTGTATCAGTGAGTTAGTGGGGATGTGTGTGCAGGTGTATCAGTGAGTTAGTGGGGATGTGTGTGTAGGTGTATCAGTGAGTTAGTGGGGATGTGTGTGTAGGTGTATCAGTGAGTTAGTGGGGATGTGTGTGCAGGTGTATCAGTGAGTTAGTGGGGATGTGTGTATGTGTATCAGTGAGTTAGTGGGGATGTGTGTGCAGGTGTATCAGTGAGTTAGTGGGGATGTGTGTGTAGGTGTATCAGTGTGTTAGTTGGGATATGTGTGCAGGTGCATCAGTGAGTTAGTGGGGATGTGTGTGTAGGTCTATCAGTGAGTTAGTGGGGATGTGTGTGTTTGTGTATCAGTGAGTTATTTGGGATGTGTGTGCAGGTGTATCAGTGAGTTAGTGGGGATGTGTATGTAGGTGTATCAGTGAGTTAGTGGGGATGTGTGTGTAGTGTATCAGTGAGTTATGGGGATGTGTGTGCTAGGTGTATCAGTGAGTTAGTGGGGATGTGTGTGAGGTGTATCAGTGAGTTAGTGGGGATGTGTGTGCAGGTGTATCAGTGAGTTAGTGGGGATGTGTGTGTAGGTGTATCAGTGAGTTAGTGGGATGTGTTTGTAGGTGTATCAGTGAGTCAGTGGGGATGTGTGTGCAGGTGTATCAGTGAGTGAGTGGGATGTGTGTGTAGGTGTATCAGTGAGTTAGTGGGTATGTGTGTTCAGGTGTATCAGTGAGTTAGTGGGGATGTGGTGATGGTGTATCAGTGAGTTAGTGGGATGTGTGTGTAGGTGTATCAGTGAGTTAGTGGGGATGTGTGTGCTAGGTGTATCAGTGAGTTAGTGGGGATGTTGTGTAGGTGTATCAGTGAGTTAGTGGGATGTGTGTGCATGTGTATCAGTGAGTTAGTGGGGATGTGTGTGTAGGTGTATCAGTGAGTTAGTGGGGATGTGTGTGCAGGTGTATCAGTGAGTTAGTTGGGATGTGTGTGTAGGTGTATCAGTGAGTTAGTGGGGATGTGTGTGTAGGTGTATCAGTGAGTTAGTGGGGATGTGTGTGCAGGTGTATCAGTGAGTTAGTGGGGATGTGTGTGTGTCGATGTATCAGTGAGTTAGTGGGGATGTGTGTGTAGGTGTATCAGTGAGTTAGTGGGGATGTGTGTGTAGGTGTATCAGTGAGTTAGTGGGGATGTGTGTGTAGGTGTATCAGTGAGTTAGTGGGATGTGTGTGTAGGTGTATCAGTGAGTTAGTGGGGATGTGTGTGCAGGTGTATCAGTGAGTTAGTGGGCATGTGTGTGTAGGTGTATCAGTGAGTTAGTGGGGATGTGTGTGCAGGCGTATCAGTGAGTTAGTGGGGATGTGTGTGCAGGTCTATCGGTGAGTTAGTGGGATGTGTGTGTAGGTGTATCAGTGATTTAGTGGTGGATGTGTGTGGACGGTGTATCAGTGAGTAGTGGGATGTGTGTGCAGGGTGATCGAGTGAGTTAGTGGGGATGTGTGTGTAGTTGTATCAGTGACGTTATGGGGATGTGTGTGTAGGTGTATCAGTGAGTTAGTGGGGATGTGTGTGTAGGTGTATCAGTGAGTTAGTGGGATGTGTGTGCAGGTGTATCAGTGAGTTAGTTGGGATGTGTGTGTAGGTGTATCAGTGAGTTAGTGGGGATGTGTGTGTAGGTGTATCAGTGAGTTAGTGGGGATGTGTGTGTAGGTGTATCAGTGAGTTAGTGGGGATCTGTGTGTACGTGTAGGAGTGAGTTAGTGGGGATGTGTGTGTAGGTGTATCAGTGAGTTAGTGGGTATGAGTGTGTAGGTATATCAGTGAATTAGTGGGGATGTGTGTGCAGGTGTATCGGTGAGTTAGTGGGGATGTGTGTGTAGGGGTATCAGAGAGTTAGTGGGTATGATTGTGCAGGTGTATCAATGAGTTAGTGGGGATGTGTGTGTAGGTGTATCAGTGAGTTAGTGGGGATGTGTGTGCAGGTGTATCAGTGAGTTAGTGGGGATGTGTGTGTAGGTGTATCAGTGAGTTAGTGGGGTTGTGTGTGCATGTGTATCCGTGAGTTAGTGGGGATGTGTTTGTCGGGGTATCAGTGAGTTAGTGGGGATGTGTGTGCAGGTATATCAGTGAGTTAGTTGGGATGTGCGTGTAGTTGCCTCAGTGAGTTAGTGGGGATGTGTGTGTAGGTGTATCAGTGAGTTAGTGGGGATGTGTGTGTAGGTGTATCAGTGAGTTAGTGGGGATGTGTGTGTAGGTGTATCAGTGAGTTAGTGGGGATGTGTGTGCAGGTGTATCAGTGAGTTAGTGGGGATGTGTGTGTAGGTGTATCAGTGAGTTAGTGGGGATGTGTGTGTTTGCTGTATCATTGATTAGTGGGGATGTGTGTGTAGGTGTATCAGTGAGTTAGTGGGGATGTGTGTGCAGGTGTATCAGTGAGTTAGTGGGATGTATGTGTTGTTGTACAGTGAGTTAGTGGGGATGTGTGTGTGCAGGTGTATCAGTGAGTTAGTGGGGATGTGTGTGTATGTGTATCAGTGAGTTAGTGGGGATGTGTGTGCGGTGTATCAGTGAGTTAGTGGGGATGTGTGTCTAGTTGTATCAGTGAGTTAGTGGAGGATGTGTGTGCAGGTGTATCAGTGAGTTAGTGGGATGTGTGTGTAGGTGTATCAGTGAGTTTGTGGGGATGTGTGTGCAGGTGTATCAGTGAGTTAGTGGGGATGGTGTGTTAGGTGTATCAGTGAGTTAGTGGGGATGTGTGTGCAGGTGTATCAGTGAGTTAGTGGGATGTGTGTGAGGTGTATCAGTGAGTTAGTGGGGATGTGTGTGTAGGTGTATCAGTGAGTTAGTGGGGAAGTGTGTGTAGGTGTATCAGTCAGTTAGTGGGGATGTGTGTGCAGGTGTATCAGTGTGTTAGTGGGCATGTGTGTGTAGGTGTATCAGTGAGTTAGTGGGGATGTGTGTCTAGGTGTACAGTGAGTTAGTGGGGATGTGTGTGCAGGTGTATCAGTGAGTTAGTGGGATGTGTGTAGGTGTATCAGTGAGTTAGTGGGATGTGTGTCGAGGTGTATCAGTGAGTTAGTGGGATGTGTGTGTAGGTGTATCAGTGAGTTAGTGGGGATGTGTGTCAGGTGTTACAGGAGTTAGTGAGGATGTGTGTGAGGTGTATCAGTGAGTTAGTGGGGATGTGTGTGTAGTGTATCAGTGAGTTAGTGGGGATGGTTTGTAGATGTATCAGTGAGTTAGTGGGGATGTGTGTGTAGGTGTATCAGTGAGTTAGTGGGATGTGTGGTTAGGTGTATCAGTGAGTTAGTGGGGATGTGTGTGTAGGTGTATCAGTGAGTTAGTGGGATGTGTGTGTAGGTGTATCAGTGAGTTAGTGGGGATGTGTGTGTAGGTGTATCAGTGAGTTAGTGGGGATGTGTGTGCAGGTGTATCAGTGAGTTAGTGGGATGTGTGTGTAGGTGTATCAGTGAGTTAGTGGGGATGTGTGTGTAGGTGTATCAGTGAGTTAGTGGGATGTGTGTGTAGGTGTATCAGTGAGTTAGTGGGGATGTGTGTGTAGGTGTATCAGTGAGTTAGTGGGGATGTGTGTGAAGGTGTATCAGTGAGTTAGTGGGGATGTGTGTGTAGGTGTATCAGTGAGTTAGTGGGGATGTGTGTGTAGGTGTATCAGTGAGTTAGTGGGGATGTGTGTGCAGGTGTATCAGTGAGTTAGTGGGGATGTGTGTGTAGGTGTATCAGTGAGTTAGTGGGATGTGTGTGTAGGTGTATCAGTGAGTTAGTGGGGATGTGTGTGCAGGTGTATCAGTGAGTTAGTGGGATGTGTGTGTAGTTGTATCAGTGAGTTATGGGGATGTGTGTGTAGGTGTATCAGTGAGTTAGTGGGGATGTGTGTGTAGGTGTATCAGTGAGTTAGTGGGGATGTGTGTGTAGGTGTATCAGTGAGTTAGTGGGAATGTGTGTGTAGGTGTATCAGTGAGTTAGGGGTGATGTGTGTGTGTTGGTGTATCAGTGATTTAATGGGGATGTGTGTGTAGGTGTATCAGTGAGTAAGTGGGGATGTGTGTGTAGGTGTATCTGTCAGTTAGTGGGGATGTGTGTGTAGGTGTGTCATTGAGTTAGTGGGGATGTGTGTGCAGGTGTATCAGTGAGTTAGTGTGGATGTGTGTGTAGGTGTATCAGTGAGTTAGTGGGGATGTGTGTGTAGGTGTATCA
The DNA here is from genome assembly GCF_017639515.1 of Carcharodon carcharias. Lineage (NCBI taxonomy): Eukaryota > Metazoa > Chordata > Chondrichthyes > Lamniformes > Lamnidae > Carcharodon > Carcharodon carcharias. The sequence continues at coordinate 609,027 of NW_024470861.1, forward strand.
GTGAGTTAGTGGGGATGTGTGTGTAGGTGTATCAGTGAGTTGGTGGGGAGTGTGTGTCAGGTGTATCAGTGAGTTAGTGGGGATGAGTGTGAGGTGTATCAGTGAGTTAGTGGGGATGTGTGTGTCGGTGTATCAGTGAGTTAGTGGGGATGTGTGTGTAGGAGTATCAGTGAGTTAGTGGGGATGTGTGCATGTGATATCAGTGAGTTAGTGGGGATGTGTGTGTAGGTGTATCAGTGAGTTAGTGGGGATGGTGTGTAGGTGTATCAGTGAGTTAGTGGGGATGTGTGTGAGGTGTATCAGTGAGTTAGTGGGATGTGTGTGTTGGTGTATCGTGAGTTAGTGGGGATGTGTGTGTAGGTGTATCAGTGAGATAGTGGGTATGTGTGTGAGGTGTATCAGTGAGTTAGTGGGATGTGTGTGTAGGTGTATCAGTGAGTTAGTGGGATGTGTGTGTAAGGTGTATCAGTGAGTTAGTGGGGATGTGTGTGTCAGGTGTATCAGTGAGTTATGTGGGGAATGTGTGTAGGTGTATCAGTGAGTTAGTGGGGATGTGTGTGTAGGTGTATCAGTGAGTTAGTGGGGATGTGTGTGTAGGTGTATCAGTGAGTTAGTGGGGATGTGTGTGCAGGTGTAGTCAGTGAGTTAGTGGGGATGTGTGTGTAGGTGTATCAGTGAGTTAGTGGGGATGGTGTTGGCAGTTTATCAGTGAGTTAGTGGGGATGTGTGTAAGTGTATCAGTGAGTTAGTGGGGATGTGTGTGCAGGTTGTATCAGTGAGTTAGTGGGGATGTGTGTGTAGTGTATCAGTGAGTTAGTGGGGATGTGTGTGCAGGTGTATCAGTGAGTTAGTGGGGATGTGTGTGTAGGTGTATCAGTGAGTTAGTGGGAATGACTGTGCGGGTGTATCAGTGAGTTAGTGGAGATGTGTGTGTAGGTGTATCAGTGAGTTACTGGGGATCTGTGTGTTGTGTATCAGTGAGTTAGTGTGGATTTGTGTGTAGATGTATCAGTGAGTTAGTGGTTATGTATGTGCAGGTGTATCAGGGAGTTAGTTGGGATGTTGTCAGGTGTATCAGTGAGTTTGGGGATGTGTGTGCAGGTGTATCAGTGAGTAGTGGGATGATGTGTAGGTGTATCAGTGAGTTATTGGGGATGTGTGTGCAGGTGTATCAGTGAGTTATTGGGGATGTGTGTGCAGGTGTATCAGTGAGTTAGTGGGGATGTGTGTGTAGGGGTATCAGAGAGTTAGTGGGGATTTTTGTACAGGTGTATCAGTGAGTTAGTGATGATGTGTGTTTGGGTGTATCAGTGAGTTAGTGGGGATGTGTGTGTTGTTGTTACAGTGAGTTAGTGACGATGTGTGTGCAGGTGTATCAGTGAGTTAGTGGGGATGTGTGTGTATGTGTATCAGTGAGATAGTGGGATGTGTGTGCAGGTGTATCAGTGAGTTAGTGGGGATGTGTGTGCTAGGTGTATCAGTGAGTTACTGGGGATGTGTGTGCTTGGGTATCACTGAGTTAGTGGGATGTGTGTGTAGGTGTATCAGTGAGTTAGTGGGGATGTGTGTGCTAGGTGTATCAGTGAGTTAGTGGGGATGTGTGTGTAGGTGTATCAGTGAGTTAGTGGGGATGTGTGTGCAGGTGTATCAGTGAGTTAGTGGGGATGTGTGTGTAGGTGTATCAGTGAGTTAGTGGGGATGTGTGTGCAGGTGTATCAGTGAGTTAGTGGGGATGTGTGTGTAGGTGTATCAGTGAGTTAGTGGGGATGTGTGTGTAGGTGTATCAGTGAGTTAGTGGGGATGTGTGTGCAGGTGTATCAGTGAGTTAGTGGGGATGTGTGTGTAGGTGTATCAGTGAGTTAGTGGGGATGTGTGTGTAGGTGTATCAGTGAGTTAGTGGGGATGTGTGTGTAGGTGTATCAGTGAGTTAGTGGGGATGTGTGTGCAGGTGTATCAGTGAGTTAGTGGGGATGTGTGTGTAGGTGTATCAGTGAGTTAGTGGGGATGTGTGTGTAGGTGTATCAGTGAGTTAGTGGGGATGTGTGTGTAGGTGTATCAGTGAGTTAGTGGGTATGTGTGTGTAGGTGTATCAGTGAGTTAGTGGGGATGTGTGTGCAGGTGTATCAGTGAGTTAGTGGGGATGTGTGTCTAGGTGTATCAGTGAGTTAGTGGGGATGTGTGTGTAGGTGTATCAGTGAGTTAGTGGGGATGTGTGTGTAGGTGTATCAGTGAGTTAGTGGGGATGTGTGTGTAGGTGTATCAGTGAGTTAGTGGGGATGTGTGTGTCGGTGTATCAGTGAGTTAGTGGGGATGTGTGTGTAGGTGTATCAGTGAGTTAGTGGGGATGTGTGTGCAGGTGTATCAGTGAGTTAGTGGGGATGTGTGTGCAGGTGTATCAGTGAGTTAGTGGGGATGTGTGTGTAGGTGTATCAGTGAGTTAGTGGGGATGTGTGTGTAGGTGTATCAGTGAGTTAGTGGGGATGTGTGTGTAGGTGTATCAGTGAGTTAGTGGGGATGTGTGTGTAGGTGTATCAGTGAGTTAGTGGGGATGTGTGTGCAGGTGTATCAGTGAGTTAGTGGGGATGTGTGTGCAGGTGTATCAGTGAGTTAGTGGGGATGTGTGTGCAGGTGTATCAGTGAGTTCGTGGGGATGTGGTGTGCTAGGTGTATCAGTGAGTTCGTGGGATGTGTGTGCAGGTGTATCAGCTGAGTTAGTGGGGATGTGTTGTAGGAGTATCCAGTGAGTTTAGTGGGGATGTGTGTGTCAGGTGTATCAGTGAGTAGTGGGGATGTAGTGTAGGTGTATCAGTGAGTTATTGGGATGTGTGTGCAGGTGTAGTCAGTGAGTTAGTGGGGATGTGTGTCGAAGGTGTATCAGTGAATTAGGTGGGATGTGCGTGTAGGTGTATCAGTGAGTTAGTGGGATGTGTGTGCAGGTGTATCAGTGAGTTAGTGGGGATGTGTGTACAGCCTGTATCAGTGAGTTAGTGGGATGTGTGTGTAGGTGTATCATGAGTTAGTGGGGATGTGTGTGTAGTCTGATCAGTGAGTTAGTGGGGATAGTGTGTTAAGGTGTATCAGTGAGTTAGTGGAGATGTGTGTGTAGGTGTATCAGTGAGTTACTGGGGATCTCTGTGTAGGTGTATCAGTGAGTTAGTGGGGATGTGTGTGTATGTGTATCAGTGAGTTAGTGGGGATGTGTGTGTAGGTGTATCAGTGAGTTAGTGGGGAAGTGTGTGAGGTGTAATCAGTGAGTTAGTTGGGATGAGTGTGTCGGTGTATCAGTGAGTAAGTGGGATGTGTGTGTAGGTGTATCAGTGAGTTAGTGGGGATGTGTGTGTAGGTGTATCAGTGAGTTAGTGGGGATGTGTGTGCAGGTTTATCAGTGAGTTGGTGGGGATGTGTGTTTAGGTGTATCAGTGAGTTAGCGGGGATGTGTGTGTAGGAGTGTCAGTGAGTTAGTGGGGATGTGTGTGCAGGTGTATCGGTGAGTTGGTGGGGATGTGTTTACAGGTGTATCAGTGAGTTAGTGGAGATGTGTGTTTAGGTGTATCAGTGAGTTAGGGGGGATGTGTGTGTAGGTGTATCAGTGAGTTAGTGGGGATGTGTGTAGGTGTATCAGTGAGTTAGTGGGGATGTGTGTATGTGTATCAGTGAGTTAGTGGGGATGTGTGTTCTTTTGTGTCAGTGAGTTAGTGGGGATGTGTGTGTAGGTGTATCAGTGAGTTAGTGGGGATGTGTGTGTAGGTGTATCAGTGAGTTAGTGGGGATGTGTGTGCAGGTGTATCAGTGAGTTAGTGGGGATGTGTGTGTAGGTGTATCAGTGAGTTAGTGGGGATGTGTGTGTAGGTTTATCAGTGAGTTAGTGGGGATGTGTGTCTAGGTGTATCAGTGAGTTCGTGGGGATGTGTGTGCAGGAGTATCAGTGAGTTTGTTGGGATGTGTGTGCAGGAGTATCAGTGAGTTAGTGGGATGTGTGTGCTAGGTGTATCAGTGAGTTAGTGAGGATGTGTGTGTAGGTGTATCAGTGAGTTAGTGGGGATGTGTGTGTAGGTGTATCAGTGAGTTAGTGGGGATGTGTGTTAGGTGTACTCAGTGAGTTAGTGGGGATGTGTGTGTAGGTGTATCAGTGAGTTAGTGGGGATGTGTGTGTAGGTGTATCAGTGAGTTAGTGGGGATGTGTGTGTAGGTGTATCAGTGAGTTAGTGGGGATGTGTGTGTCAGGTGTATCAGTGAGTTAGTGGGATGTGTGTGTAGGTGTATCAGTGAGTTAGTGGGGATGTGTGTGTAGGTGTATCAGTGAGTTAGTGGGGATGTGTGTCTAGGTGTATCAGTGAGTTAGTGGGGATGTGTGTGCAGGTGTATCAGTGAGTTAGTGGGGATGTGTGTGTAGGTGTATCAGTGAGTTAGTGGGGATGTGTGTGTAGGTGTATCAGTGAGTTAGTGGGGATGTGTGTGTAGGTGTATCAGTGAGTTAGTGGGGATGTGTGTGCAGGTGTATCAGTGAGTTAGTGGGGATGTGTGTGTAGGTGTATCAGTGAGTTAGTGGGGATGTGTGTGTAGGTGTATCAGTGAGTTAGTGGGGATGTGTGTGTAGGTGTATCAGTGAGTTAGTGGGGATGTGTGTGTAGGTGTATCAGTGAGTTAGTGGGGATCTGTGTGCAGGTGTATGAGTGAGTTAGTGCGATGTGTGTATAGGTGTATCAGTTAGTTAGTGGGGATGTGTGTGTAGGTGTATCAGTGAGTTAGTGGGGATGTGTGTGCAGGTGTATCAGTGAGTTAGTGGGGATGTGTGTGTAGGTGTATCAGTGATTTAGTGGGGATGTGTGTGTAGGTGTATCAGTGAGTTAGTGGGGATGTGTGTGCAGGTGTATCAGTGAGTTAGTGGGGATGTGTGTCTAGTGTATCAGTGAGTTAGTGGGATGTTGTGTGATGTGTATCAGTGAGTTAGTGGGGATGTGTGTGTAGGTGTATCAGTGAGTTAGTGGGGATGTGTGTGTAGGTGTATCAGTGAGTTAAGTGGGTTGTGTGTGAGGTGTATCAGTGAGTTAGTGGGGATGTGTGTGCAGGTGTATCAGTGAGTTAGTGGGATGTGTGTGCTAGGTGTATCAGTGAGTTAGTGGGGATGTGTGTGTAGGTGTATCAGTGAGTTAGTGGGGATGTGTGTGCAGGTGTATCAGTGAGTTAGTGGGATGTGTGTGTAGGTGTATCAGTGAGTAGTGGGATGTGTGTGTAGGTGTATCAGTGAGTTAGTGGGGATGTGTGTGTAGGTGTATCAGTGAGTTAGTGGGGATGTGTGTGTAGGTGCATTAGTGAGTTAGTGGGATGTGTGTGCAGGTGTATCAGTGAGTTAGTGGGATGTGTGTGTAGGTGTATGAGTGATTTATTGGGGATGTGTGTGTAGGTGTATCAGTGAGTTAGTGGGTATGAGTGAGTAGGTATATCAGTGAGTTAGTGGGGATGTGTGTGCAGGTGTATCGGTGAGATGGTGGGGATGTGTGTCTTGATCGAACAGTGAGATAGTGGGTATGATTGTGCAGGTGTATCAATGAGTTAGTGGGGATGTGTGTGTAGGTGTATCAGTGAGTTAGTGGGGATGTGTGTGCAGGTGTAACAGTGAGTTATTGGGGATATATGTACAGTTGGTATCAGTGAGTTAGTGACGATGTGTGTGTAGCTGTATCAGTGAGTTCGTGGGGATGTGTGTGTATGTGTATCAGTGAGTTAGTGGGGATGTGTGTGCAGGTGTATCAGTGAGTTTGTGGGAATGTGTGTGTAGGTGTATCAGTGAGTTAGTGGGGATTTTTGTACAGGTGTATCAGTGAGTTAGTGGGGATGTGTGTTTGGGTGTATCAGTGAGTTAGTGGGGATGTGTGTGTTGTTGTTACAGTGAGTTAGTGGACGATGTGTGTGCAGGTGTATCAGTGAGTTAGTGGGGATGTGTGTGTAGGTGTATCAGTGAGATAGTGGGGATGTGTGTGCAGGTGTATCAGTGAGTTAGTGGGGATGTGTGTCTAGGTGTATCAGTGAGTTAGTGGGGATGTGTGTGCCTGTGTATCAGTGAGTTAGTGGGTATGTGTGTGCTGTGTATCAGTGAGTTAGTGGGATGTGTGTGAGGTGTATCAGTGAGTAAGTGGGTATGAGGTGGGGTGTATCAGTGAGTTAGTGGGGATGTGTGTCAGGTGTATCAGTGAGTTAGTGGGGATGTGGGTGCAGGTGTATCAGTGAGTTAGTGGGGATGTGTGTGTATGTGTATCAGTGAGTTGTGGGGATGTGTGTGTGGTGTATCAGTGAGTTAGTGGGATGTGTGTGTAGGTGTATCAGTGAGTTAGTGGGATGTGTGTTCAGGTGTATCAGTGAGTTAGTGGGGATGTGTGTGTAGGTGTATCAGTGAGTTAGTGGGGATGTGTGTGTAGGTGTATCAGTGAGTTAGTGGGATGTGTGTGCAGGTGTATCAGTGAGTTAGTGGGATTGTGTGTGCTGGTGTATTCAGTGAGTTAGTGGGGATGTGTGTGCAGGTGTATCAGTGAGTTATTGGGGATGTGTTTGCAGGTGTATCAGTGAGTTAGTGGGGATGTGTGTTTAGGTGTATCAGTGAGTTAGTGGGGATGTGTGTGTAGGTGTATCAGTGAGTTAGTGGGGATGTGTGTGTAGGTGTATCAGTGAGTTAGTGGGGATGTGTGTGTAGGTGTATCAGTGAGTTAGTGTGGATGTGTGTGCTAGGTGTATCAGTGAGTTAGTGGGGATGTGTGTGCAGGTGTATCAGTGAGTTAGTGGGAAGTGTGTCTAGGTGTATCAGTGAGTTAGTGGGGATCTGTGTGCAGGTGTATGAGTGAGTTAGTGCGATGTGTGTATAGGTGTATCAGTTAGTTAGTGGGGATGTGTGTGTAGGTGTATCAGTGAGTTAGTGGGGATGTGTGTGCAGGTGTATCAGTGAGTTAGTGGGGATGTGTGTGGAGGTGTATCAGTGAGTTAGTGGGGATGTGTGTGTAGGTGTATCAGTGAGTTAGTGGGGATGTGTGTGTAGGTGTATCAGTGAGTTAGTGGGGATGTGTGTGTAGGTGTATCAGTGAGTTAGTGGGGATGTGTGTGTAGGTGTATCAGGAGTTAGTGGGGATGTGTGTGTAGGTGTATCAGTGAGTTAGTGGGGATGTGTGTGTAGGTGTATCAGTGAGTTAGTGGGGATGTGTGTGCAGGTGTATCAGTGAGTTAGTGGGGATGTGTGTGTAGGTGTATCAGTGAGTTAGTGGGGATGTGTGTGCAGGTGTATCAGTGAGTTAGTGGGGATGTGTGTGCAGGTGTCTCAGTGAGTTAGTGGGAAGTGTGTGTAGGTGTATCAGTGAGTTAGTGGGATGTGTGTGCAGGTGTATCAGTGAGTTAGTGGGGATGTGTGTGTAGGTGTATCAGTGAGTTAGTGGGGATGTGTGTGTAGGTGTATCAGTGAGTTAGTGGGGATGTGTGTGTAGGTGTATCAGTGAGTTAGTGGGATGTGTGTGCAGGTGTATCAGTGAGTTAGTGGGGATGTGTGTGTAGGTGTATCAGTGAGTTAGTGGGGATGTGTGTGAGGTGTATCAGTGAGTTAGTGGGAATGTGTGTTAGGTGTATCAGTGAGTTAGTGGGGATGTGTGTGTATGTGTATCAGTGAGTTAGTGGGGATTGTGTGCAGGTGTATCAGTGAGTTAGTGGGATGTGTGTGACAGGTGTATCAGTGATTTAGTGGGGATGTGTGTGTAGGTGTATCAGTGAGTAGTGGGGATGTGTGTGGGTGTATCAGTGAGTTAGTGGGGATGTGTGTGTAGGTGTATCAGTGAGCTAGTAGGTATGTGTGTGTAGGTGTATCAGTGAGTTAATGGGGATGTGTGTGTAGGTGTATCAGTGAGTTAGTGGGGATGTGTGTGTGTAGGTGTATCAGTGATTTAGTGGGGATGTGTGTGTAGGTGTATCAGTGAGTAAGTGGGGATGTGTGTGTAGGTGTATCAGTCAGTTAGTGGGGATGTGTGTGTAGGTGTGTCAGTGAGTTAGTGGGGATGTGTGTGTACGGTGTATCAGTGAGTTAGTTGGGATGTGTGTAGGTGTATCAGTGAGTTAGTGGGGATGTGTGTGTAGGTTTATCAGTGAGTTAGTGGGGATGTGTGTATAGGTGTATCAGTGAGTTCGTGGGGATGTGTGTGCAGGAGTATCAGTGAGTTTGTTGGGATGTGTGTGCAGGTGTATCAGTGAGTTAGTGGGGATGTGTGTGTAGGTGTATCAGTGAGTTAGTGGGGATGTGTGTTTAGGTGTATCAGTGAGTTAGTGGGGATGTGTGTGTAGGTGTATCAGTGAGTTAGTGGGGATGTGTGTGCAGGTGTATCAGTGAGTTAGTGGGATGTGTGTGTAGGTGTATCAGTGAGTTAGTGGGGATGTGTGTGCAGGTGTATCAGTGAGTTAGTGGGATGTGTGTGTAGGTGTATCAGTGAGTTAGTGGGGATGTGTGTGAGGTGTATCAGTGAGTTAGTGAGGATGTGTGTGTAGGTGTATCAGTGAGTTAGTGGGATGTGTGTGTAGGTGTAATCACGTGAGTTAGTGGGGATGTGTGTGCAGGTGTATCAGTGAGTTAGTGGGGATGTGTGTGCATGTGTATCAGTGAGTTAGTGGGGATGTGTGTGTAGGTGTATCAGTGAGTTAGTGGGTATGTGTGTACAGGTGTATCAGTTTAGTTAGTGGGGATTGTGTGTGAGGTGTATCAGTGAGTTAGTGGGGATGTGTGTGTAGGTGTATCAGTGAGTTAGTGGGGATGTGTGGTTCAGGTGTATCAGTGAGTTAGTGGGGTTGTGTGTGAGGTGTATCAGTGAGTTAGTGGGGATGTGTGTGTCAGGTGTATCAGGAGTTAGTGGGGATGTGTGTTTAGGTGTATCAGTGAGTTAGTGGGGATGTGTGTGTAGGTGTATCAGTTAGTTAGTGGGGATGTGTGTGTAGTTGTATCAGTGAGTTAGGCGGGATGTGTGTGTAGGTGTATCAGTGAGTTAGTGTGGATGTGTGTGTAGGTGTATCAGTGAGTTTGTGGGTATGTGTGTCGTAGGTTGGTATCAGTGAGTTATTGGGGATGTGTGTGCGGGTGTATCAGTGAGTTTTGGGGAATGTGGTGTGTAGGTGTATCAGTGAGTTAGTGGGGATGTGTGTGTCAGGTGTATCAGTGAGTTAGTGGGGATGTGTGTGTAGGTGTATCAGTGAGTTAGTGGGGATGTGTGTGTTGGTTTATCAGTGAGTTAGTGGGATGTGTGTGTAGGTGTATCAGGTGAGTTAGTGGGATGTTGTGTGCAGGTGTATCAGTGAGTTAGTGGGATGTGTGTCAGTTTATCAGTGAGTTCATGGGGATGTGTGTCTAGGTGTATCACTGAGTTAGTGGGGGATGTGTGTTAGGTGTATCAGTGAGGTAGTGGGGATGTGTGTGGAGGAGTATCAGTGAGTTAGTGGGGATGTGGGTGTGTAGGTGTATCAGTCAGGTTAGTGGGGATGTGTGTGCCGTGTATCAGTGATTAGTGGGTGCTTGTGGTGTAGGTGTATCAGTGAGTTAGTGGGGATGTGTGTTCAGGTGATTCAGTGAGTTAGTGGGGATGTGTGTGCAGGTGTATCAGTGAGTTAGTGGGATGTGTGTGTAGGTGTATCAGTGAGTTAGTGGGGATGTGTGTCAGGTGTATCAGTGAGTTAGTGGGGATGTGTGTGTGGTGTATCAGTGAGTTAGTGGAATGTGTGTGCAGGTGTATCAGTGAGTTAGTGGGGATGTGTGTGTAGGTGTATCAGTGAGTTAGTGGGGATGTGTGTGCAGGTGTATCAGTGAGTTAGTGGGATTGTGTGTAGGTGTATCAGTGAGTTAGTGGGGATGTGTGTGCAGGTGTATCAGTGAGTTATTGGGGATGTGTGTGCAGGTGTATCAGTGAGTTAGTGGGGATGTGTGTGCAGGTGTATCAGTGAGTTAGTGGGTATGTGTCTGTAGGGGTATCAGTGAGTTAGCGGGGATGTGTGTGCAGGTGTATTAGTGAGTTAGTGGGGATTTGTGTGCAGGTGTATCAGTGAGTTCAGTGGGGATGTGTGTGCAGGTGTATCAGTGAGTTAGTGGGGATGTGTGTGCAGATGTGTCAATGAGTTAGTGGGGATGTGTGTGCAGGTGTATGAGTGAGTTCGTGGGGATGTTTGTGTTGGTGTATCAGTGAGTTATTTGGGATGTGTGTGCAGGTGTATCAGTGAGTTAGTGGGGATGTGTGTACAGTTGTATCAGTGAGTTAGTGGGGATGTGTGTGCAGGTGTATCAGTGAGTTAGTGGGGATGTGTGTGCAGGTGTATCAGTGAGTTAGTGGGCATGTGTGTGTAGGTGTATCAGTGAGTTAGTGGCGGATGTGTGTGCAGTGTATCAGTGAGTTAGTGGGGATGTGTGTGCAGGTGTATCAGTGAGTTAGTGGGGATGTGTGTGAGGTGTATCAGTGAGTTAGTGGGATGTGTGTGCTAGGTGTATCAGTGAGTTAGTGGGATGTGTGTGCTAGGTGTATCAGTGAGTTAGTGGGGATGTGTGTGAGGTGTATCAGTGAGTTAGTGGGGATGTGTGTGTAGGTGTATCAGTGAGTTAGTGGGGATGTGTGTGCAGGTGTATCAGTGAGTTAGTGGGGATGTGTGTGAGGTGTATCAGTGAGTTAGTGGGATGTGTGTGAGGTGTATCAGTGAGTTAGTGGAATGTGTGTTAGGTGTATCAGTGAGTTAGTGGGGATGTGTGTGCAGGTGTATCAGTGAGTTAGTGGGGATGTGTGTGTAGGTGTATCAGTGAGTTAGTGGGGATGTGTGTTCGGTGTATCAGTGAGTTAGTGGGGATGTGTGTGCAGGTGTATCAGTGAGTTAGTGGGGATGTGTGTGAGGTGTATCAGTGAGTTAGTGGGATGTGTGTGTAGGTGTATCAGTGAGTTAGTGGGGATGTGTGTGTATGTGTATCAGTGAGTTAGTGGGGATGTGTGTGCAGGTGTATCAGTGAGTTAGTGGGCATGTGTGTGTAGTTGTATCAGTGAGTTAGTGGGGATGTATGTGCAGGTGTATCAGTGAGTTAGTGGGACTGTGTGTCTAGGTGTATCAGTTAGTTAGTGGGGATGTGTGTGTAGGTGTATCAGTGAGTTAGTGGGGATGTGTGTGTATGTGTATCAGTGAGTTAGTGGGGATGTGTGTGTAGGTGTATCAGTGAGTTAGTGGGGATGTGTGTGTAGGTGTATCAGTGAGTTAGTGGGGATGTGTGTGCAGGTGTATCAGTGAGTTAGTGGGGATGTGTGTGTAGCTGTATCAGTGAGTTAGTGGGGATGTGTGTGCAGGCGTATCAGTGAGTTAGTGGGGATGTGTGTGTAGGTGTATCAGTGAGTTTGTGGGGATGTGTGTGTAGGTGCTTCAGTGAGTTAGTGGGGATGTGTGTGTAGGTGTATCAGTGAGTTGGTGGGCATGTGTGTACAGGTGTATCAGTGAGTTCGTGGGGATGTGTGTGTAGGTGTATCAGTGAGTTAGTGGGGATGTGTGTGTATGTGTATCAGTGAGTTAGTGGGGATGTGTATGTAGGTGTATCAGTGAGTTAGTGGGGATGTGTGTGCAGGTGTATCAGTGAGTTAGTGGGGATGTGTTTGAGGTGTATCAGTGAGTTAGTGGGGATGTGTGTGGTGTTATCAGTGAGTTAGTGAGGATGTGTGCTGCAGTTGTATCAGTGAGTTAGTGGGGATGTGTGTGTAGGTGTATCAGTGAGTTAGTGGGGATGTGTGTGCAGATGTATCAGTGTGTTCAGTGGGGTTGTGTGTCGTAGGTGTATCAGTGAGTTAGTGGGTATGTGTGTGCGGGTTGGTATCAGTGAGTTAGTGAGGATGTGTCTGTTGGTGTATCAGTGAGTTAGTGGGGATGTGTGTGTAGGTGTATCAGTGAGTTAGTGGGGATGTGTGTGTAGGTGTATCAGTGAGTTAGTGGGGATGTGTGTGCTGGTTTATTAGTGAGTTAGTGGGGATGTGTGTCTTGGTGCTTCAGTGAATTAGTAGGGATGTGTGTGCATGTGTATCACAGAGTTAGTGGGGATGTGTGTCGAGGTGTATCAGTGAATTATTGGGGATGTGTGTGTAGGTCTGTTTCTGAGTTAGTGGGGATGTGTGTGTAAGTGTGTCAGTGAGTTAGTGGGGATGTGTGTTTCGGTGTATCAGTGAGTTAGGGGGGATGTGTGTTTAGGTGTATCAGTGAGTTAGTGGGGATGTATGTGCAGGTGTATCAGTGAGTTAGTGGGAATGTGTGTCGAGGTGTATCAGTGAGTTAGTGGGAATGTGCGTGTAGGTGTATCAGTGAGTTAGTGGGGATGTGTGTGTAGGTGTATCAGTGAGTTAGTGGGATGTGTGTGCAGGTGTATCAGTGAGTAGTGGGGATGTGTGTGTAGGTGTCTCAGTGAGTTAGTGGGATGTGTGTGCAGGTGTATCAGTGAGTTAGTGGGGATGTGTGTCGTAGGTGTATCAGTGAGTTAGTGGGGATGTGTGTGCAGGTGTATCAGTGAGTTAGTGGCGATGTGTGTGTAGGTGTATCAGTGAGATAGTGGGGATGTGTGTGCAGGTGTATCAGTAAGTTAGTGGGGATGTGTGTTGGTGTATCAGTGAGTTAGTGGGATGTGTGTGCATGTGTATCATGAGTTAGTGGGGATGTGTGTGTAGGTGTATCACTGAGTTTAGTGGGATTGTGTGCAGGTGTATCAGTGAGTTAGTGGGAGATGTGTGTGCAGGTGTATCAGTGAGTTAGTGGGGATGTGTGTGTAGGTGTATCAGTGTGTAGTGGGATGTGTGTGTAGGTGTATCAGTGAGTTAGTGGGATGTGTGTCGAGGTGTATCAGTGAGATAAGGGCGATGGTGTGCAGGTGTATCATTGAGTTAGTGGGATGTGTGGTGAGGTGTATCAGTGAGTTAGTGGGGATGTGTGTGCAGGTGTATCAGTGAGTTAGTGGGTGTTGTGTGTAGGTGTATCAGTGAGTTAGTGGGATGTGTGTGCAGGTGTATCAGTGAGTTAGTGGGGATGTGTGTGTAGGTGTATCTGTGAGTATTGGGGATGTGTGTGTCAGGTGTATCAGTGAGTTAGTGGGGATGTGTGTGCAGGGTGTATCATTGAGTTAGTGGAGATGTGTGTTTAGGTATATCAGTGAGTCAGTGGGGATGTGTGTGCAGGTGTATCAGTGAGTTAGTGGGGATGTGTGTGTAGGTGTATCAGTGAGTTAGTGGGGATGTGTGTGTAGGTGTATCAGTGAGTTAGTGGGGATGTGGGTGCAGGTGTATCAGTGAGTTAGTGGGCATGTGTGTATAGTTGTATCAGTGAGTTAGTGGGGATTTGTGTGCAGGTGTATCAGTGAGTTAGTGGGGATGTGTGTGTAGGTGTATCAGTGAGTTAGTGGGAATGACTGTGCGGGTGTATCAGTGAGTTAGTGGAGATGTGTGTGTAGGTGTATCAGTGAGTTACTGTGGATCTCTGTGTAGGTGTATCAGTGAGTTAGTGGGGATGTGTGTGTATGTGTATCAGTGAGTTAGTGGGGATGTGTGTGTAGGTGTATCAGTGAGTTAGTGGGGATTTGTGTGCAGGTGTATCAGTGAGTTAGTGGGGATGTGTGTTTAGGTGTATCAGTGAGTTAGTGGGGATGTGTGTGCAGGTGTATCAGTGAGTTAGTGGGGATGTGTGTGTAGGTGTATCAGTGAGTTAGTGGGATGGTTTGCAGGTGTATCAGTGAGTTAGTGGGATGTGTGTGTAGTGTATCAGTGAGTTAGTGGGGATGTGTGTGTAGGTGTATCAGTGAGTTAGTGGGATGTGTGTGCAGGTGTATCAGTGAGTTAGTGGGGATGTGTGTGTTGGTGTATCAGTGAGTTAGTGGGGATGTGTGTGCAGGTGTATCAGTGAGTTAGTGGGGATGTGTGTACAGTTGTATCAGTGAGTTAGTTCGGATGTGTGTTTAGGTGTATCAGTGAGTTAGTGGGGATGTGTGTTTAGGTGTATCAGTGAGTTAGTGGGGATGTGTGTGCAGGTGTATCAGTGAGTTAGTGGGGATGTATGTGTAGGTGTATCAGTGAGGTAGTTGGGATGTGTGTGTAGGTGTATCAGTGAGTTATGGGGATGTGTGTTTAGGTGTATCAGTGAGTTAGTGGGTATGTGTGTGTAGGTGTATCAGTGAGTTAGTGGGGATGTGTGTGTAGGTGTATCAGTGAGTTAGTGGGGATGTGTGTGTAGGTGTATCAGTGAGTTAGTGGGGATGTGTGTGTTGGTGTATCAGTGAGTTAGTGGGGATGTGTGTGTAGGTGTATCAGTGAGTTAGTGGGGATGTGTGTAGGTGTATCAGTGAGTTAGTGGGGATGTGTGTGCAGGTGTATCAGTGAGTTAGTGGGGATGTGTGTGCAGGTGTATCAGTGAGTTAGTGGGGATGTGTGTGTAGGTGTATCAGTGAGTTAGTGGGGATGTGTGTGTAGGTGTATCAGTGAGTTAGTGGGGATGTGTGTGTAGGTGTATCAGTGAGTTAGTGGGGATGTGTGTGTAGGTGTATCAGTGAGTTAGTGGGGATGTGTGTGTAGGTGTATCAGTGAGTTAGTGGGGATGTGTGTGTAGGTGTATTAGTGAGTTAGTGGGGATGTGTGTTTAGGTGTATCAATGAGTTACTGGGGATGTGTGTGTAGGTGTATCAGTGAGTTAGTGGGGATGTGTTTGTAAGTGTTTCAGTGAGTTAGGGGGGATGTGTGTGTAGGTGTATCAGTGAGTTAGTGGGGATGTGTGTGTAGGTGTATCAGTTAGTTAGTGGGGATGTGTGTTTAGGTGTATCAGTGAGTTAGTGGGGATGTGTCTGTTGGTGTATCAGTGAGTTAGTGGGGATGTGTGTGTAGGTGTATCAGTGAGTTAGTGGGGATGTGTGTGTAGGTGTATCAGTGAGTTAGTGGGGATGTGTGTGTAGGTGTATCAGTGAGTTAGTGGGATGTGTGTGTAGGTGTATCAGTGAGTTAGTGGGGATGTGTGTGCAGGTGTATCAGTGAGTTAGTGGGGATGTGTGTGCAGGTGTATCAGTGAGTTAGTGGGGATGTGTGTGTAGGTGTATCAGTGAGTTAGTGGGGATGTGTGTGCAGGTGTATCAGTGAGTTAGTGGGGATGTCTGTACAGTTGTATCAGTGAGTTAGTGGGGATGTGTGTGTAGGTGTATCAGTGAGTTAGTGGGGATGTGTGTTTAGGTGTATCAGTGAGTTATTTGGGATGTGTGTGCAGGTGTATCAGTGAGTTAGTGGGGATGAGTGTTTTGGTGTATCAGTGAGTTAGTGGGAATGTGTGTGTAGGTGTATCAGTGAGATATTGGGGATGTGTTTGCAGGTGTATCAGTGAGTTAGTGGGGATGTGTGTGCAGGTGTATCAGTGAGTTAGTGGGGATATGTGTACAGTTGTATCAGTGAGTTAGTGGGGATGTGTGTTTTGGTGTATCAGTGAGTTTGTGGGAATGTGTGTGCAGGTGTATCAGTGAGTTAGTGGGGATGTGTGTGCAGGTGTATCAGTGAGTTAGTGGGAATGTGTGTGCAGGTGTATCAGTGAGATATTGGGGATGTTTGTGTTGGTGTATCAGTGAGTTAGTGGGGATGTGTGTTCAGGTGTATCAGTGAGTTAGTGGGGATGTGTGTCGTGTGTAACAGTGATTTAGTGGGAATGAGTGTGCAGGTGTATCAGTGAGTTAGTGGGATGTGTGTGCAGTGTACAGTGAGGTTAGTGGGGATGTGTGCGTAGGTTTATCAGTGAGTTTACTGGGGATGTGTGTGTACGGTGTTTCAGCTGAGTTAGTGCGGGATGTGTGTGTAGGTGTATCAGTGAGTTAGTGGGGATGTGTGCTGTAGGTGTATCAGTGATTTAGTGGCAATGTGTGTCGAGGCGTATCAGTGAGTTAGTGGGGATGAGGGTGAGGTGTATCAGTGAGTTAGTGGGATGTGTGTGTAGGTGAGTCAGTGAGTTAGTGGGGATGTGTGTGCAGTTGTATCAGTGAGATAGGTGGGGATTGTGTCAGGTGTATAGCTGATTTAGTGGGGATGTGTGTGCAGGTGTATCAGTGAGTTAGTGAGGATGTGTGTGTAGGTGTATCAGTGAGTTAGTGGGGATGTGTGTGCAGGTGTATCAGTGAGTTAGTGGAGATGTGTGTGTAGGTGTATCAGTGAGTTAGTGGGGATGTGTGACGAGGTGTATCAGTGAGTTAGTGGGGATGTGTGTGCAGGTGTATCAGTGAGTTAGTGGGAATGTGTGTCGAGGTGTATCAGTGAGTTAGTGGGGATGTGCGTGTATGTGTATCAGTGAGTTAGTGGGGATGTGTGTGTAGGTGTATCAGAGAATTAGTGGGGATGTGTGTGCAGGTGTATCAGTGTGTTAGTGGGCATGTGTGTGTAGGTGTATCAGTGAGTTAGTGGGGATGTGTGTCTAGGTGTATCAGTGAGTTAGTGGGGATGTGTGTGCATGTGTATCACTGAGTTAGTGGGGATGTGTGTGTAGGTGTATCAGTGAGTTAGTGGGGATGTGTGTGCAGGTGTATCAGTGAGTTAGTGGGGATGTGTGTGTAGGTGTATCAGTGAGTTAGTGGGGATGTGTGTGCAGGTGTATCAGTGAGTTAGTGGGGATGTGTGTCGAGGTGTATCAGTGAGTTAGTGGGGATGTGTGTGCAGGTGTATCAGTGAGTTAGTGGGGATGTGTGTGTAGGTGTATCAGTGAGTTAGTGGGGATGTGTTTACAGGTGTATCAGTGAGTTAGTGGGGATGTGTGTGTAGGTGTATCAGTGAGTTAGTGGGGATGTGTGTGTAGGTGTATCAGTGAGTTAGTGGGGATGTGTGTCTAGATGCATCAGTGAGTTAGTGGGGATGTGTATGTTGTTACAGAGAGTTAGTGACGATGTGTGTGCAGGTGTATCAGTGAGTTAGTGGGGATGTGTGTGTAGGTGTATCAGTGAGTTAGTGGGGATGTGTGTGCAGGTGTATCAGTGAGTTAGTGGGGATGTGTGTGTAGGTGTATCAGTGAGTTAGTGGGGATGTGTGTGCAGGTGTATCAGTGAGTTAGTGGGACTGTGTGTGTAGGTGTATCAGTGAGTTAGTGGGGATGTGTGTGCAGGTGTATCAGTGAGTTAGTGGGGATGTGTGTGTAGGTGTATCAGTGAGTTAGTGGGGATGTGTGTGTAGGTGTATCAGTGAGTTAGTGGGATGTGTGTGTAGGTGTATCAGTGAGTTGGCGGGGATGTGTGTACAGGTGTATCAGTGAGTTAGTTGGGATGTGTGTTTAGGTGTATCAGTGAGTTAGTGGGGATGTGTGTGTAGGTGTATCAGTGAGTTAGTGGGGATGTGTGTGTAGGTGTATCAGTGAGTTAGTGGGGATGTGTGTGTAGGTGTATCAGTGAGTTAGTGGGGATGTGTGTGTAGGTGTATCAGTGAGTTAGTGGGATGTGTGTTTCAGGTGTATCAGTGGTTAGTGGGGATGTGTGTGTAGGTGTATCAGTGAGTTAGTGGGGATGTGTCTGTTGGTGTATCAGTCAGTTAGTGCGGATGTGTGTGTAGGTGTATCTGAGAATTAGTGGGGATGTGTGTGTAGGTGTATCAGTGAGTTAGTGGGGATGTGTGTGTAGGTGTATCAGTGAGTTATTGGGGATGTGTGTGTAGGTGTATCAGTGAGTTAGTGGGGATGTGTGTGTAGATGTTTGAGTGATTTAGTGGGGATGTGTGTGTAGGTGTATCAGTGAGTTAGTGGGTATGAGTGAGTAGTTGTGTCAGTGAGTTAGTGGGGATGTGTGTGTAGGTGTATCAGTGAGTTAGTGGGGATGTGTGTGCAGGTGTATCAGTGAGTTAGTGGGGATGTGTGTGTAGGTGTATCAGTGAGTTAGTGGGATGTGTGTGTAGGTGTATCAGTGAGTTAGTGGGGATGTGTGTTAGGTGTATCAGTGAGTTAGTGGGGATGTGTGTGTAGGTGTATCAGTGAGTTAGTGGGGATGTGTGTGTAGGTGTATCAGTGAGTTAGTGGGGATGTGTGTGTAGGTGTATCAGTGAGTTAGTGGGGATGTGTGTGCAGGTGTATCAGTGAGTTAGTGGGGATGTGTGTGCTAGGTGTATCAGTGAGTTAGTGGGGATGTGTGTGTAGGTGTATCAGTGAGTTAGTGGGGATGTGTGTGTAGGTGTATCAGTGAGTTAGTGGGGATGTGTGTGTAGGTGTATCAGTGAGTTAGTGGGGATGTGTGTTAGGTGTATCAGTGAGTTAGTGGGGATGTGTGTGTAGGTGTATCAGTGAGTTAGTGGGGATGTGTGTGCAGGTGTATCAGTGAGTTAGTGGGGATGTGTGTGTAGGTGTATCAGTGAGTTAGTGGGGATTTGTGTTCAGGTGTATCAGTGAGTTAGTGGGGATGTGTGTGTAGGTGTATCAGTGAGTTAGTGGGGATGTGTGTGTAGGTGTATCAGTGAGTTAGTGGGGATGTGTGTGTAGGTGTATCAGTGAGTTAGTGGGGATGTGTGTGTAGGTGTATCAGTGAGTTAGTGGGGATGTGTGTGTAGGTGTATCAGTGAGTTAGTGGGGATGTGTGTGTAGGTGTATCAGTGAGTTAGTGGGGATGTGTGTGTAGGTGTATCAGTGAGTTAGTGGGGATGTGTGTGTAGGTGTATCAGTGAGTTAGTGTGTATGATTGTGCAGGTGTATCAGTGAGTTAGTGGGGATGTGTGTGTAGGTGTATCAGTGAGTTATTGGGGATGTGTGTGCAGGTGTATCAGTGAGTTAGTGCTTTGTATGTGTTGGTGTATCAGTGAGTTAGTGGGGATGTGGCTGCAGGTGTATCAGGGAGTTACTGGGGATGTGTGTGCAGGTTTATCAGTGAGTTAGAGGGGATGTGTGTGCAGGTTTATCAGTGAGTTAGTGGGGATGTTTGTGTTGGTGTATCAGTGAGTTAGTGGGGATGTGTGTGCAGGTGTATCAGTGAGTTAGTGGGGATGTGTGTGCAGGTGTATCAGTGAGTTAGTGGGGATGTGTGTGTAGGTGTATCAGTGAGTTAGTGGGGATGTGTGTGCATGTGTATCAGTGAGTTAGTGGGGATGTGTGTGCAGGTGTATCAGTGAGTTAGTGGGGATGTGTGTGTAGTTGTATCAGTGAGTTAATGGGTATGTGTGTGTAGGTGTATCAGCGTGTTAGTTGGGATGGGCGTTCAGGCGTATCAGTGAGTTAGTGGGGACGTGTGTGTAGGTGTATCAGTGAGTTAGTGGGGATGTGTGTGTAGGTGTATCAGTGAGTTAGTGGGGATGTGTGTGCAGGTGTATCAGTGAGTTAGTGGGGATGTGTGTGCAGGTGTATCAGTGAGTTAGTGGGGATGTGTGTGTAGGTGTATCAGTGAGTTAGTGGGGATGTGTGTGCAGGTGTATCAGTGAGTTAGTGGGGATGTGTGTGCAGGTGTATCAGTGAGTTAGTGGGGATGTGTGTCAGGTGTATCAGTGAGTTAGTGGGGATGTGTGTCTAGGTGTATCAGTGAGTTAGTGGGGATGTGTGTGCAGGTGTATCACTGAGTTAGTGGGGATGTGTGTGTAGGTGTATCAGTGTTTCAGTGGGGTTGTGTGTCGAGGTGTATCAGTGAGTTAGTGGGTATGAGTGTGCGGGTGTATCAGTGAGTTAGTGGAGATGTGTGTTTAGGTGTATCAGTGAGTTAGTGGGGATGTGTGTGCAGGTGTATCAGTGAGTTAGTGGGGATGTGTGTGCATGTGTATCACTGAGTTAGTGGGTATGAGTGTGCGGGTGTATCAGTGACTTAGTGGGGATGTGTGTGCAGGTGTATCAGTGTGTCAGTGGGGTTGTGTGTCGAGGTGTATCAGTGAGTTAGTGGGTATGAGTGTGCGGGTGTATCATTGAGTTAGTGGAGATGTGTGTTTAGGTGTATCAGTGAGTTACTGGGGATGTGTGTGCAGGTGTATCAGTGAGTTAGTGGGGATGTGTGTGTAGGTGTATCAGTGAGTTAATGGGTATGTGGCTGTGTAGGTGTATCAGTGAGTTAGTGGGGATGTGTGTCTAGGTGTATCAGTGAGTTAGTGGGGATGTGTGAGTTGTTGTTACAGTGAGTTAGTGACGATGTGTGTGTAGGTGTATCCGTGAGTTAGTGGGGATGTGTGTACATGTGTATCAGTGAGTTAGTGGGGATGTGTGCGCAGGTGTATCAGTGAGTTAGTGGGGATGTGTGTGTAGGTGTATCAGTGAGTTACTGGGGATGTGTGTGCATGTGTATCACTGAGTTAGTGGGGATGTTTGTGTAGGTGTATCAGTGAGTTAGTGGGGATGTGTTTGCAGGTGTTTCAGTGTGTCAGTGGGGTTGTGTGTCGAGGTGTAACAGTGAGTTAGTGGGTATGAGTGTGCGGGTGTATCATTGAGTTAGTGGAGATGTGTGTTTAGGTGTATCAGTGAGTTAGTGGGGATGTGTGTGTAGGTTTATCAGTGAGTTAGTGGGGATGTTTGTGTAGGTGTATCAGTGAGTTATTGGGGATGTGTTTGCGGGAGTATCAGTGAGTTAGTGGGGATGTGTGTGCAGGTGTATCAGTGAGTTAGTGGGGATGTGTGTGTAGGTGTATCAGTGAGTTAGTGGAGATGTGTGTGTAGGTGTATCAGTGAGTTAGTGGGGATGTGTGTTTAGGTGTATCAGTGAGTTAGTGGGGATGTGTGTGTAGGTGTGTCAGTGAGTTAGTGGGGATGTATGTGCAGTTGTATCAGTGAGTTGGTGGGGATGTGTTTACAGTTGTATCAGTGAGTTATTGGGGATGTGTGTTTAGGTGTACAAGTGAGTTAGTGGTTATGTGTGTGTAGGTGTATCAGTGAGTTAGTGGGGATGTGTGTGTAGGTGTATCAGTGAGTTAGGGGGGATGTGTGTATAGGTGTATCAGTGAGTTAGTGGGGATGTGTCTGTTGGTGTATCAGTCAATTAGTGGGGATGTGTGTGTAGGTGTATCAGTGAGTTAGTGGGGATTTGTGTACTGGTGTTTCAGTGAGTTAGTGACGGTGTGTGTGCATGTGTATCAGTGAGTTAGTGGGGATTTGTGTGCAGGTGTATCAGTGAGTTAGTCGGGATGTGTGTCTAGGTGTATCAGTGTGTTAGTGGGGATGTGCGTGCATGTGTATCACTGAGTTAGTGGGGATTTGTGTGTAGGTGTATCTGTTAGTTAGTGGTTATGTGTGTGCATGTGTATCAGTTTGTCAGTGGGGTTGTGTGTCGAGGTGTATGAGTGAGTTAGTGGGTATGAGTGTGCGGGTGTATCAGTGAGTTAGTGGAGATGTTTGTGTAGGTGTATCAGTGAGTTAGTGGGGATGTGTGTTTAGGTGTATAACTGAGTTAGTGGGGATGTCTGTGTAGGTGTATCAGTGAGTTAGTGGGGATGTGTGTGTAGGTGTATCAGGGAGTTAGGGGGGATGTGTGTGTAGGTGTATCTTGAGTTAGTGTGGATGTGTGTGTAGGTGTATCAGTGAGTTAGTTGGGGATGTGTCTGTTGGTGTATCAGTCAATTAGTGGGGATGTGTGTGTAGGTGTATCAGTGAGTTAGTGGGGATTTGTGTACAGGTGTTTCAGTGAGTTAGTGACGGTGTGTGTGCATGTGTATCAGTGAGTTAGTGGGGATTTGTGTGCAGGTGTATCAGTGAGTTAGTCGGGATGTGTGTCTAGGTGTATCCGTGTGTTAGTGGGGATGTGCGTGCATGTGTATCACTGAGTTAGTGGGGATGTGTGTGTAGGTGTATCAGTGAGTTAGTGGGGATGTGTGTTTAGGTGTATCAGTGAGTTAATGGGGATGTGTGTTTAGGTGTGTCAGTGAGTTAATGGGGATGTGTGTTTAGGTGTATCAGTGAGTTAGTGGGGATGTGTGTGTAGGTGTATCAGTGAGTTAGTGGGGATGTGTGTGCAGGTGTATCAGTGAGTTGGTGGGGATGTGTTTACACGTGTATCTGTGAGTTATTGGGGATGTGTGTTTAGTTGTATAAGTGAGTTAGTGGGGATGTGTGTGTATGTGTATCAGTGAGTTAGTGGGGATGTGTGTGTAGGTGTATCAGGGAGTTAGGGGGGATGTGTTTGTAGGTGTATCTTGAGTTAGTGTGGATGTGTGTGTAGGTGTATCAGTGAGTTAGTTGGGGATGTGTCTGTTGGTGTATCAGTCAATTAGTGGGGATGTGTGTGTAGGTGTATCAGTGAGTTAGTGACGATGTGTTTGTAGGTGTATCAGTGAGTTAGTGGGGATGTGTGTCTAGGTGTATCAGTGAGTTACTGGGGATGTGTGTGCATGTGTATCACTGAATTAGTGAGGATGTGTGTGTAGGTGTATCAGTGAGTT
The DNA here is from genome assembly GCF_017639515.1 of Carcharodon carcharias. Classification (NCBI taxonomy): domain Eukaryota; kingdom Metazoa; phylum Chordata; class Chondrichthyes; order Lamniformes; family Lamnidae; genus Carcharodon; species Carcharodon carcharias. The sequence continues at coordinate 631,355 of NW_024470861.1, forward strand.
TGTGGGGATGTGTGTGCAGGTGTATCAGTGAGTTAGTGGGGATGTGTGTGCAGGTGTATCAGTGAGTTAGTGGGGATATGTGTACAGGTGTATCAGTGAGTTAGTGGGGATCTGTGTGTAGGGGTATCAGGGAGTTAGTGGGGATGTGTGTGCAGGTGTATCAGTGAGTTTGTGGGGATGTGTGTGCAGGTGTATCATTGAGTTAGTGGGAATTTTGTGTTGGTGTATCAGTGAGTTAGTGGGGATGTGTGTGCATGTGTATCAGTGAGTTAGTGGGGATGTGTGTGCAGGTCTATCAGTGATTTAGTGGGGATATGTGTACAGTTGTATCAGTGAGTTAGTGGGGATGTGTGTTTAGGTGTATCAGTGAGTTAGTGGGAATGTGTGTGCAGATGTATCAGTGAGTTATTGGGGATGTGTGTGCAGGTGTATCAGTGAGTTTGTGGGAATGTGTGTGTAGTGGTATCAGTGAGTTTATGGGGATTTTTGTACAGGTGTATCAGTGAGTTAGTGGGGATGTGTGTTTAGGTGTATCAGTGAGTTAGTGGGGATGTGTGTGTTGTTGTTACAGTGAGTTAGTGATGATGGGTGTTCAGGTGTATCAGTGATTTAGTGGGGATGTGTGTGCAGGTGTATCAGTGAGTTAGTGGGGATGTGTGTCTAGGTGTATCAGTGAGTTACTGGGGATGTGTGTGCATGTGTATCACTGAGTTAGTGAGGATGTGTGTGTAGGTGTATCAGTGAGTTAGTGGGGATGTGTGTGCAGATGTATCAGTGTTTCAGTGGGGTTGTGTGTCGAGGTGTATCAGTGAGTTAGTGGGTATGAGTGTGCGGGTGTATCAGTGAGTTAGTGGAGATGTGTGTGTAGGTGTATCAGTGAGTTAGTGGGGATGTGTGTGCAGGTTTATCAGTGAGTTAGTGGGGATTTGTGTGCATGTGTATCACTGAGTTACTGGGGACGTGTGTGTAGGTGTATCAGTGACTTAGTGGGGATGGGTGTGCAGGTGTATCAGTGTGTCAGTGGGGTTGTGTGTCGAGGTGTATCAGTGAGTTAGTGGGTATGAGTGTGCGGGTGTATCATTGAGTTAGTGGAGATGTGTGTTTAGGTATATCAGTGAGTCAGTGGGGATGTGTGTGCAGGTGTATCAGTGAGTTAGTGGGGATGTGTGTGTAGGTGTATCAGTGAGTAAATGGGTATGTGTGTGTCTAGGTTTATCAGTGAGTTAGTGGGGATGTGTGTCTAGGTGTATCAGTGAGTTAGTGGGGATGTGTGAGTTGTTGTTACAGTGAGTTAGTGACGATGTGTGTGTAGGTGTATCCGTGAGTTAGTGGGGATGTGTGTACATGTGTATCAGTGAGTTAGTGGGGATGTGTGCGCAGGTGTATCAGTGAGTTAGTGGGGATGTGTGTGTAGGTGTATCAGTGAGTTACTGGGGATGTGTGTGCATGTGTATCACTGAGTTAGTGGGGATGTTTGTGTAGGTGTATCAGTGAGTTAGTGGGGATGTGTTTGCAGGTGTTTCAGTGTGTCAGTGGGGTTGTGTGTCGAGGTGTATCAGTGAGTTAGTGGGAATGAGTGTGCGGGTGTATTAGTGTGTTAGTGGAGATGTGTGTGTAGGTGTATCAGTGAGTTACTGGGGATATGTGTGTAGATGTATCAGTGAGTTAGTGGGGATGTGTGTGTAGGTGTATCAGTGTGTTAGTGGGGATGTGTGTGTAGGTGTATCAGTGAGTTAGTGGGGATGTGTGTGCAGGTGTATCAGTGAGTTAGTGGGCATGTGTGTGTAGGTGTATCAGTGAGTTAGTGGGGATTTGTGTGCAGGTGTATCAGTGAGTTAGTGCGGATGTGTGTCTAGGTGTATCAGTGAGTTAGTGGGGATGTGTTTGCATGTGTATCACTGAGTTAGTGGGGATGTGTGTGTAGGTGTATCAGTGAGTTAGTGGGGATGTGTTTGCAGGTGTTTCATTTTTTCAGTGGGGTTGTGTGTCGAGGTGTAACAGTGAGTTAGTGGGTATGAGTGTGCGGGTGTATCATTGAGTTAGTGGAGATGTGTGTTTAGGTGTATCAGTGAGTTAGTGGGGATGTGTGTGTAGGTTTATCAGTGAGTTAGTGGGGATGTTTGTGTAGGTGTATCAGTGAGTTATTGGGGATGTGTGTGCGGGAGTATCAGTGAGTTAGTGGGGATGTGTGTGCAGGTGTATCAGTGAGTTAGTGGGGATGTGTGTGTAGGTGTATCAGTGAGTTAGTGGAGATGTGTGTGTAGGTGTATCAGTGAGTTAGTGGGGATGTGTGTTTAGGTGTATCAGTGAGTTAGTGGGGATGTGTGTGTAGGTGTGTCAGTGAGTTAGTGGGGATGTATGTGCAGTTGTATCAGTGAGTTGGTGGGGATGTGTTTACAGTTGTATCAGTGAGTTATTGGGGATGTGTGTTTAGGTGTACAAGTGAGTTAGTGGTTATGTGTGTGTAGGTGTATCAGTGAGTTAGTGGGGATGTGTGTGTAGGTGTATCAGTGAGTTAGGGGGGATGTGTGTATAGGTGTATCAGTGAGTTAGTGGGGATGTGTCTGTTGGTGTATCAGTCAATTAGTGGGGATGTGTGTGTAGGTGTATCAGTGAGTTAGTGGGGATTTGTGTACTGGTGTTTCAGTGAGTTAGTGACGGTGTGTGTGCATGTGTATCAGTGAGTTAGTGGGGATTTGTGTGCAGGTGTATCAGTGAGTTAGTCGGGATGTGTGTCTAGGTGTATCAGTGTGTTAGTGGGGATGTGCGTGCATGTGTATCACTGAGTTAGTGGGGATTTGTGTGTAGGTGTATCTGTTAGTTAGTGGTTATGTGTGTGCATGTGTATCAGTTTGTCAGTGGGGTTGTGTGTCGAGGTGTATGAGTGAGTTAGTGGGTATGAGTGTGCGGGTGTATCAGTGAGTTAGTGGAGATGTTTGTGTAGGTGTATCAGTGAGTTAGTGGGGATGTGTGTTTAGGTGTATAACTGAGTTAGTGGGGATGTCTGTGTAGGTGTATCAGTGAGTTAGTGGGGATGTGTGTGTAGGTGTATCAGGGAGTTAGGGGGGATGTGTGTGTAGGTGTATCTTGAGTTAGTGTGGATGTGTGTGTAGGTGTATCAGTGAGTTAGTTGGGGATGTGTCTGTTGGTGTATCAGTCAATTAGTGGGGATGTGTGTGTAGGTGTATCAGTGAGTTAGTGGGGATTTGTGTACAGGTGTTTCAGTGAGTTAGTGACGATGTGTGTGCAGGTGTATCAGTGAGTTAGTGGGGATGTGTGTGTAGGTCTATCAGTGAGTTAGTGGGGATGTGTGTGCATGTGTATCAGTGAGTTAGTGGGGATGTGTGTGTAGTTCTGTCAGTGAGTTAGTGGGGATGTGTGTGCAGGTGTATCAGTGAGTTAGTGGGGATGTGTGTCTAGGTGTATCAGTGAGTTAGTGGGGATGTGCGTGCATGTGTATCACTGTGTTAGTGGGGATGTGTGTGTAGGTGTATCTGTTAGTTAGTGGTTATGTGTGTGCATGTGTATCAGTTTGTCAGTGGGGTTGTGTGTCGAGGTGTATCAGTGAGTTAGTGGGTATGAGTGTGCGGGTGTATCAGTGAGTTAGTTGAAATGTTTGTGTAGGTGTATCAGTGAGTTAGTGGGGATGTGTGTGTAGGTGTATCAGTGAGTTAGTGGGGATGTGTGTGTAGGTGTATCAGTGAGTTAGTGGGGATGTGTGTGCAGGTGTATCAGTGAGTTTGTGGGGATGTGTGTGCAGGTGTATCAGTGAGTTAGTGGGGATGTGTGTGCAGGTGTATCAGTGAGTTAGTGGGGATGTGTGTGTAGGTGTATCAGTGAGTTAGTGGGGATGTGTGTGCAGGTGTATCAGTGAGTTAGTCAGGATGTGTGTGCAGGTGTATCAGTGAGTTAGTGGGAATTTTGTGTTGGTGTATCAGTGAGTTAGTGGGGATTTGTGTGCATGTGTATCAGTGAGTTATTGGGGATGTGTGTGCAGGTCTATCAGTGATTTAGTGGGGATATGTGTACAGTTGTATCAGTGAGTTAGTGGGGATGTGTGTTTAGGTGTATCAGTGAGTTAGTTGGAATGTGTGTGCAGGTGTATCAGTGAGTTAAGGGGGATGTGTGTGTAGGTGTATCAGTGAGTTAGTGGGGATGTGTGTGTAGGTGCATCAGTGAGTTAGTGGGGATGTGTCTGTTGGTGTATCAGTCAATTAGTGGGGTTGTGTCTGCAGGTGTATCAGTGAGTTAGTGGGGATTTGTGTACAGGTGTTTCAATGAGTTAGTGACGATGTGTGTGCAGGTGTATCAGTGAGTTAGTGGGGTTGTGTGTGTAGGTCTATCAGTGAGTTAGTGGGGATGTGTGTGCAGGTGTATCAGTGAGTTAGTGGGGATGTGTGTCTAGGTGTATCAGTGAGTTACTGGGGATGTGTGTGCATGTGTATCACTGAGTTGTTGAGGATGTGTTTGTAGGTGTATCAGTGAGTTAGTGGGGACGTGTGTGCAGATGTATCAGTGTTTCAGTGGGGTTGTGTGTCGAGATGTATCAGTGAGTTAGTGGGTATGAGTGTGCGGGTGTATCAGTTAGTTAGTAGAGATGTGTGTGTAGGTGTATCAGTGAGTTAGTGGGGATGTGTGTGCTGGTCTATCAGTGATTTAGTGGGGATATGTGTACAGTTGTATCAGTGAGTTAGTGGGGATGTGTGTTTAGGTGTATCAGTGAGTTAGTTGGAATGTGTGTGCAGGTGTATCAGTGATTTAGTGGGGATGTGTGTGCAGGTGTATCAGTGAGTTTGTGGGAATGTGTGTGTAGGTGTATCAGTGAGTTAGTGGGGATTTTTGTACAGGTGTATCAGTGCGTTAGTGGGGATGTGTGTTTGGGTGTATCAGTGAGTTAGTGGGGATGTGTGTGTTGTTGTTACAGTGAGTTAGTGACGATGTGTGTGCAGGTGTATCAGTGAGTTAGTGGGGATGTGTGTGTATGTGTATCAGTGAGATAGTGGGGATGTGTGTGCAGGTGTATCAGTGAGTTAGTGGGGATGTGTGTCTAGGTGTATCAGTGAGTTACTGGGGATGTGTGTGCATGTGTATCACTGAATTAGTGAGGATGTGTGTGTATTTGTATCAGTGAGTTAGTGGGGATGTGTGTGCAGGTGTATCAGTGAGTTAGTGGGGATGTGTGTGCAGGTGTATCAGTGAGTTAGTGGGGATGTGTGTACAGGTGTATCAGTGAGTTAGTGGGGATGTGTGTTTCGGTGTATCAGAGAGTTAGTGGGGATGTGTGTGCAGGTGTATCAGTGAGTTTGTGGGGATGTGTGTGCAGGTGTATCATTGAGTTAGTGGGAATTTTGTGTTGGTGTATCAGTGAGTTAGTGGGGATGTGTGTGCATGTGTATCAGTGAGTTAGTGGGGATGTGTGTGAGGTCTATCAGTGATTTAGTGGGGATATATGTACAGTTGTATCAGTGAGTTAGTGGGGATGTGTGTGCATGTGTATCAGTGAGTTATTGGGGATGTGTGTGCAGGTGTATCAGTGAGTTTGTGGGAATGTGTGTGTAGTGGTATCAGGGATTTTATGGGGATTTTTGTACAGGTGTATCAGTGAGTTATTGGGGATGTGTGTTTAGGTGTATCAGTGAGTTAGTGGGGATGTGTGTGTTGTTGTTACAGTGAGTTAGTGATGATGTGTGTGCAGGTGTATCAGTGATTTAGTGGGGATGTGTGTGCAGGTGTATCAGTGAGTTAGTGGGGATGTGTGTCTAGGTGTATCAGTGAGTTACTGGGGATGTGTGTGCATGTGTATCACTGAGTTAGTGAGGATGTGTGTGTAGGTGTATCAGTGAGTTAGTGGGGATGTGTGTGCAGATGTATCAGTGTTTCAGTGGGGTTGTGTGTCGAGGTGTATCAGTGAGTTAGTGGGTATGAGTGTGCGGGTGTATCAGTGAGTTAGTGGAGATGTGTGTGTAGGTGTATCAGTGAGTTAGTGGGGATGTGTGTGCAGGTTTATCAGTGAGTGAGTGGGGATGTGTGTCTAGGTGTATCAGTGAGTTAGTGGGGATTTGTGTGCATGTGTATCACTGAGTTACTGGGGATGTGTGTGTAGTTGTATCAGTGACTTAGTGGGGATGTGTGTGCAGGTGTATCAGTGAGTTTGTGGGAATGTGTGTGTTGGTGTATCAGTGAGTTAGTGGGGATTTGTGTACAGGTGTTTCAGTGAGTTAGTGACGGTGTGTGTGCATGTGTATCAGTGAGTTAGTGGGGATTTGTGTGCAGGTGTATCAGTGAGTTAGTCGGGATGTGTGTCTAGGTGTATCCGTGTGTTAGTGGGGATGTGCGTGCATGTGTATCACTGAGTTAGTGGGGATGTGTGTGTAGGTGTATCAGTGAGTTAGTGGGGATGTGTGTTTAGGTGTATCAGTGAGTTAATGGGGATGTGTGTTTAGGTGTGTCAGTGAGTTAATGGGGATGTGTGTTTAGGTGTATCAGTGTGTTAGTGGGGATGTGTGTGTAGGTGTATCAGTGAGTTAGTGGGGATGTGTGTGCAGGTGTATCAGTGAGTTGGTGGGGATGTGTTTACACGTGTATCTGTGAGTTATTGGGGATGTGTGTTTAGTTGTATAAGTGAGTTAGTGGGGATGTGTGTGTAAGTGTATCAGTGAGTTAGTGGGGATGTGTGTGTAGGTGTATCAGGGAGTTAGGGGGGATGTGTTTGTAGGTGTATCTTGAGTTAGTGTGGATGTGTGTGTAGGTGTATCAGTGAGTTAGTTGGGGATGTGTCTGTTGGTGTATCAGTCAATTAGTGGGGATGTGTGTGTAGGTGTATCAGTGAGTTAGTGACGATGTGTTTGTAGGTGTATCAGTGAGTTAGTGGGGATGTGTGTCTAGGTGTATCAGTGAGTTACTGGGGATGTGTGTGCATGTGTATCACTGAATTAGTGAGGATGTGTGTGTAGGTGTATCAGTGAGTTTGTGGGGATGTGTGTGCAGGTGTATCAGTGAGTTAGTGGGGATGTGTGTGCAGGTGTATCAGTGAGTTAGTGGGCATGTGTGTGTAGGTGTATCAGTGAGTTAGTGGGGATCTGTGTGTAGGGGTATCAGGGAGTTAGTGGGGATGTGTGTGCAGGTGTATCAGTGAGTTTGTGGGGATGTGTGTGCAGGTGTATCATTGAGTTAGTGGGAATTTTGTGTTGGTGTATCAGTGAGTTAGTGGGGATGTGTGTGCATGTGTATCAGTGAGTTAGTGGGGATGTGTGTGCAGGTCTATCAGTGATTTAGTGGGGATATGTGTACAGTTGTATCAGTGAGTTAGTGGGGATGTGTGTTTAGGTGTATCAGTGAGTTAGTGGGAATGTGTGTGCAGATGTATCAGTGAGTTATTGGGGATGTGTGTGCAGGTGTATCAGTGAGTTTGTGGGAATGTGTGTGTAGTGGTATCAGTGAGTTTATGGGGATTTTTGTACAGGTGTATCAGTGAGTTAGTGGGGATGTGTGTTTAGGTGTATCAGTGAGTTAGTGGGGATGTGTGTGTTGTTGTTACAGTGAGTTAGTGATGATGGGTGTTCAGGTGTATCAGTGATTTAGTGGGGATGTGTGTGCAGGTGTATCAGTGAGTTAGTGGGGATGTGTGTCTAGGTGTATCAGTGAGTTACTGGGGATGTGTGTGCATGTGTATCACTGAGTTAGTGAGGATGTGTGTGTAGGTGTATCAGTGAGTTAGTGGGGATGTGTGTGCAGATGTATCAGTGTTTCAGTGGGGTTGTGTGTCGAGGTGTATCAGTGAGTTAGTGGGTATGAGTGTGCGGGTGTATCAGTGAGTTAGTGGAGATGTGTGTGTAGGTGTATCAGTGAGTTAGTGGGGATGTGTGTGCAGGTTTATCAGTGAGTTAGTGGGGATTTGTGTGCATGTGTATCACTGAGTTACTGGGGACGTGTGTGTAGGTGTATCAGTGACTTAGTGGGGATGGGTGTGCAGGTGTATCAGTGTGTCAGTGGGGTTGTGTGTCGAGGTGTATCAGTGAGTTAGTGGGTATGAGTGTGCGGGTGTATCATTGAGTTAGTGGAGATGTGTGTTTAGGTATATCAGTGAGTCAGTGGGGATGTGTGTGCAGGTGTATCAGTGAGTTAGTGGGGATGTGTGTGTAGGTGTATCAGTGAGTAAATGGGTATGTGTGTGTCTAGGTTTATCAGTGAGTTAGTGGGGATGTGTGTCTAGGTGTATCAGTGAGTTAGTGGGGATGTGTGAGTTGTTGTTACAGTGAGTTAGTGACGATGTGTGTGTAGGTGTATCCGTGAGTTAGTGGGGATGTGTGTACATGTGTATCAGTGAGTTAGTGGGGATGTGTGCGCAGGTGTATCAGTGAGTTAGTGGGGATGTGTGTGTAGGTGTATCAGTGAGTTACTGGGGATGTGTGTGCATGTGTATCACTGAGTTAGTGGGGATGTTTGTGTAGGTGTATCAGTGAGTTAGTGGGGATGTGTTTGCAGGTGTTTCAGTGTGTCAGTGGGGTTGTGTGTCGAGGTGTATCAGTGAGTTAGTGGGAATGAGTGTGCGGGTGTATTAGTGTGTTAGTGGAGATGTGTGTGTAGGTGTATCAGTGAGTTACTGGGGATATGTGTGTAGATGTATCAGTGAGTTAGTGGGGATGTGTGTGTAGGTGTATCAGTGTGTTAGTGGGGATGTGTGTGTAGGTGTATCAGTGAGTTAGTGGGGATGTGTGTGCAGGTGTATCAGTGAGTTAGTGGGCATGTGTGTGTAGGTGTATCAGTGAGTTAGTGGGGATTTGTGTGCAGGTGTATCAGTGAGTTAGTGCGGATGTGTGTCTAGGTGTATCAGTGAGTTAGTGGGGATGTGTTTGCATGTGTATCACTGAGTTAGTGGGGATGTGTGTGTAGGTGTATCAGTGAGTTAGTGGGGATGTGTTTGCAGGTGTTTCATTTTTTCAGTGGGGTTGTGTGTCGAGGTGTAACAGTGAGTTAGTGGGTATGAGTGTGCGGGTGTATCATTGAGTTAGTGGAGATGTGTGTTTAGGTGTATCAGTGAGTTAGTGGGGATGTGTGTGTAGGTTTATCAGTGAGTTAGTGGGGATGTTTGTGTAGGTGTATCAGTGAGTTATTGGGGATGTGTGTGCGGGAGTATCAGTGAGTTAGTGGGGATGTGTGTGCAGGTGTATCAGTGAGTTAGTGGGGATGTGTGTGTAGGTGTATCAGTGAGTTAGTGGAGATGTGTGTGTAGGTGTATCAGTGAGTTAGTGGGGATGTGTGTTTAGGTGTATCAGTGAGTTAGTGGGGATGTGTGTGTAGGTGTGTCAGTGAGTTAGTGGGGATGTATGTGCAGTTGTATCAGTGAGTTGGTGGGGATGTGTTTACAGTTGTATCAGTGAGTTATTGGGGATGTGTGTTTAGGTGTACAAGTGAGTTAGTGGTTATGTGTGTGTAGGTGTATCAGTGAGTTAGTGGGGATGTGTGTGTAGGTGTATCAGTGAGTTAGGGGGGATGTGTGTATAGGTGTATCAGTGAGTTAGTGGGGATGTGTCTGTTGGTGTATCAGTCAATTAGTGGGGATGTGTGTGTAGGTGTATCAGTGAGTTAGTGGGGATTTGTGTACTGGTGTTTCAGTGAGTTAGTGACGGTGTGTGTGCATGTGTATCAGTGAGTTAGTGGGGATTTGTGTGCAGGTGTATCAGTGAGTTAGTCGGGATGTGTGTCTAGGTGTATCAGTGTGTTAGTGGGGATGTGCGTGCATGTGTATCACTGAGTTAGTGGGGATTTGTGTGTAGGTGTATCTGTTAGTTAGTGGTTATGTGTGTGCATGTGTATCAGTTTGTCAGTGGGGTTGTGTGTCGAGGTGTATGAGTGAGTTAGTGGGTATGAGTGTGCGGGTGTATCAGTGAGTTAGTGGAGATGTTTGTGTAGGTGTATCAGTGAGTTAGTGGGGATGTGTGTTTAGGTGTATAACTGAGTTAGTGGGGATGTCTGTGTAGGTGTATCAGTGAGTTAGTGGGGATGTGTGTGTAGGTGTATCAGGGAGTTAGGGGGGATGTGTGTGTAGGTGTATCTTGAGTTAGTGTGGATGTGTGTGTAGGTGTATCAGTGAGTTAGTTGGGGATGTGTCTGTTGGTGTATCAGTCAATTAGTGGGGATGTGTGTGTAGGTGTATCAGTGAGTTAGTGGGGATTTGTGTACAGGTGTTTCAGTGAGTTAGTGACGATGTGTGTGCAGGTGTATCAGTGAGTTAGTGGGGATGTGTGTGTAGGTCTATCAGTGAGTTAGTGGGGATGTGTGTGCATGTGTATCAGTGAGTTAGTGGGGATGTGTGTGTAGTTCTGTCAGTGAGTTAGTGGGTATGAGTGTGCGGGTGTATCAGTGAGTTAGTTGAAATGTTTGTGTAGGTGTATCAGTGAGTTAGTGGGGATGTGTGTGTAGGTGTATCAGTGAGTTAGTGGGGATGTGTGTGTAGGTGTATCAGTGAGTTAGTGGGGATGTGTGTGCAGGTGTATCAGTGAGTTTGTGGGGATGTGTGTGTAGGTGTATCAGTGAGTTAGTGGGGATGTGTGTGCAGGTGTATCAGTGAGTTAGTGGGGATGTGTGTGTAGGTGTATCAGTGAGTTAGTGGGGATGTGTGTGCAGGTGTATCAGTGAGTTAGTCGGGATGTGTGTGCAGGTGTATCAGTGAGTTAGTGGGAATTTTGTGTTGGTGTATCAGTGAGTTAGTGGGGATTTGTGTGCATGTGTATCAGTGAGTTATTGGGGATGTGTGTGCAGGTCTATCAGTGATTTAGTGGGGATATGTGTACAGTTGTATCAGTGAGTTAGTGGGGATGTGTGTTTAGGTGTATCAGTGAGTTAGTTGGAATGTGTGTGCAGGTGTATCAGTGAGTTAAGGGGGATGTGTGTGTAGGTGTATCAGTGAGTTAGTGGGGATGTGTGTGTAGGTGCATCAGTGAGTTAGTGGGGATGTGTCTGTTGGTGTATCAGTCAATTAGTGGGGTTGTGTCTGCAGGTGTATCAGTGAGTTAGTGGGGATTTGTGTACAGGTGTTTCAATGAGTTAGTGACGATGTGTGTGCAGGTGTATCAGTGAGTTAGTGGGGTTGTGTGTGTAGGTCTATCAGTGAGTTAGTGGGGATGTGTGTGCAGGTGTATCAGTGAGTTAGTGGGGATGTGTGTCTAGGTGTATCAGTGAGTTACTGGGGATGTGTGTGCATGTGTATCACTGAGTTGTTGAGGATGTGTTTGTAGGTGTATCAGTGAGTTAGTGGGGACGTGTGTGCAGATGTATCAGTGTTTCAGTGGGGTTGTGTGTCGAGATGTATCAGTGAGTTAGTGGGTATGAGTGTGCGGGTGTATCAGTGAGTTATTGGAGATGTGTGTGTAGGTGTATCAGTGAGTTAGTGGGGATGTGTGTGCAGATTTATCAGTGATTTCGTGGGGATATGTGTACAGTTGTATCAGTGAGTTAGTGGGGATGTGTGTTTAGGTGTATCAGTGAGTTAGTTGGAATGTGTGTGCAGGTGTATCAGTGAGTTAGTGATGATGTGTGTGCAGGTGTATCAGTGAGTTTGTGGGGATGTGTGTGTAGGTGTATCAGTGAGTTAGTTGGAATGTGTGTGCAGGTGTATCAGTGAGTTAGTGATGATGTGTGTTTGGGTGTATCAGTGAGTTAGTGGGGATGTGTGTGTTGTTGTTACAGTGAGTTAGTGACGATGTGTGTGCAGGTGTATCAGTGACTTAGTGGGGATGTGTGTGTATGTGTATCAGTGAGATAGTGGGGATGTGTGTGCAGGTGTATCAGTGAGTTAGTGGGGATGTGTGTCTAGGTGTATCAGTGAGTTAGTGGGGATGTGTGTCCATGTGTATCACTGAATTAGTGAGGATGTGTGTGTATTTGTATCAGTGAGTTAGTGGGGATGTGTGTGCAGGTGTATCAGTGAGTTAGTGGGGATGTGTGTGCAGGTGTATCAGTGAGTTAGTGGGGATGTGTGTACAGGTGTATCAGTGAGTTAGTGGGGATGTGTGTTTCGGTGTATCAGAGAGTTAGTGGGGATGTGTGTGCAGGTGTATCAGTGAGTTTGTGGGGATGTGTGTGCAGGTGTATCATTGAGTTAGTGGGAATTTTGTGTTGGTGTATCAGTGAGTTAGTGGGGATGTGTGTGCATGTGTATCAGTGAGTTAGTGGGGATGTGTGTGAGGTCTATCAGTGATTTAGTGGGGATATGTGTACAGTTGTATCAGTGAGTTAGTGGGGATGTGTGTGCATGTGTATCAGTGAGTTATTGGGGATGTGTGTGCAGGTGTATCAGTGAGTTTGTGGGAATGTGTGTGTAGTGGTATCAGGGATTTTATGGGGATTTTTGTACAGGTGTATCAGTGAGTTATTGGGGATGTGTGTTTAGGTGTATCAGTGAGTTAGTGGGGATGTGTGTGTTGTTGTTACAGTGAGTTAGTGATGATGTGTGTGCAGGTGTATCAGTGATTTAGTGGGGATGTGTGTGCAGGTGTATCAGTGAGTTAGTGGGGATGTGTGTCTAGGTGTATCAGTGAGTTACTGGGGATGTGTGTGCATGTGTATCACTGAGTTAGTGAGGATGTGTGTGTAGGTGTATCAGTGAGTTAGTGGGGATGTGTGTGCAGATGTATCAGTATTTCAGTGGGGTTGTGTGTCGAGGTGTATCAGTGAGTTAGTGGGTATGTGTGTGCTGGTGTATCAGTGAGTTAGTGGAGATGTGTGTGTAGGTGTATCAGTGAGTTAGTGGGGATGTGTGTGCAGGTTTATCAGTGAGTGAGTGGGGATGTGTGTCTAGGTGTATCAGTGAGTTAGTGGGGATTTGTGTGCATGTGTATCACTGAGTTACTGGGGATGTGTGTGTAGTTGTATCAGTGACTTAGTGGGGATGGGTGTGCAGGTGTATCAGTGTGTCAGTGGGGTTGTGTGTCGAGGTGTATCAGTGAGTTAGTGGGTATGAGTGTGCGGGTGTATCATTGAGTTAGTGGAGATGTGTGTTCAGGTATATCAGTGAGTCAGTGGGCATGTGTGTGCAGGTGTATCAGTGAGATAGTGGGGATGTGTGTGCAGGTGTATCAGTGAGTTAGTGGGGATGTGTGTCTAGGTGTATCATTGAGTTACTCTGGATGTGTGTGCATGTGTGTCACTGAATTAGTGAGGATGTGTGTGTAGGTGTATCAGTGAGTTAGTGGGGATGTGTGTGCAGGTGTATCAGTGAGTTAATGGGGATGTATGTGTAGGTGTATCAGTGAGTTATTGGGGATGTGTGTGCAGGTGTATCAGTGAGTTAGTGGGGATGTGTGTGCAGGTGTATCAGTGAGTTAGTGGGGATGTGTCTGTAGGGGTATCAGTGAGTTAGCGGGGATGTGTGTGCAGGTGTATCAGTGAGTTAGTGGGGATGTGTGTGCAGGTGTATCAGTGAGTTAGTGGGAATTTTGTGTTGGTATATCAGTGAGTTAGTGGGGATGTGTGTGCAGGTCTCTCAGTGATTTAGTGGGGATATGTGTACAGTTGTATCAGTGAGTTAGTGGGGATGTGGGTTTAGGTGTATCAGTGATTTAGTGCGGATGTGTGTGTTGTTGTTACAGTGAGTTAGTGACAATGTGTGTGCAGGTGTATCAGTGAGTTAGTGGGGATGTGTGTGTATGTGTATCAGTGAGTTAGTGGGGATGTGTGTGCAGGTGTATCAGTGAGTTAGTGGGAATGTGTGTCTAGGTGTATCAGTGAGTTACTGGGGATGTGTGTGCATGTGTATCACTGAGTTAGTGAGGATGTGTGTGTAGGTGTATCAGTGAGTTAGTGGGGATGTGTGTGCAGATGTGTCAGTGTTTCAGTGGGGTTGTGTGTCGAGGTGTGTTAGTGAGTTAGTGGGTATGAGTGTGCGGTTGTATCAGTGAGTTAGTGGAGATGTGTGTAGGTGTATCAGTGAGTTAGTGGGGATGTGTGTGTTGTTACAGTGAGTTAGTGACGATGTGTGTGTAGCTGTATCAGTGAGTTAGTGGGGATGTGTCTGTGTGTGTATCAGTGAGTTAGTGTGGATGTGTGTGCAGGTGTATCAGTGAGTTAGTGGGGATGTGTGTGTAGGTGTATCAGTGAGTTACTGGGGATGTGTGTGCATGTGTATCACTGAGTTAGTGGGGATGTGTGTGTAGGTGTATCAGTGAGTTAGTGGGGATGTGTTTGCAGGTGTTTCAGTCTGTCAGTGAGGTTGTGTGTCGAGGTGTATCAGTGAGTTAGTGGGTATGAGTGTGCGGGTGTATCAGTGAGTTAGTCGAGATGTGTGTGTAGGTGTATCAGTGAGTTACTGGGGATGTGTGTGTAGGTGTATCAGTGACTTAGTGGGGATGTGTGTGTAGGTGTATCAGTGAGTTAGTGGGGATGTATGTGTAGGTGTATCAATGAGTTTTTGGGGATGTGTGTGCAGGTGTTTCAGTGGGTTAGTGGGCTTGTGTGTGTCGGTGTATCAGTTAGTTAGTGGGGATTTGTGTGCAGGTGTATCAGTGAGTTAGTGGGGATGTGTGTGTAGGTGTATCAGTGAGTTAGTGGGGATGTGTGTGCATGTGTATCACTGAGTTAGTGGGGATGTGTGTGTAGGTGTATCAGTGAGTTAGTGGGGATGTGTGTACAGGTGTATCAGTGTGTCAGTGGGGTTGTGTGTCGAGGTGTAACAGTGAGTTAGTGGGTTTGTGTGTGTGTAGGTGTATCAGCGAGTTAGTGGGGATGTGCGTGCAGGTGTTTCAGTGAGTTAGTGGGGATGTGTGTGTTGGCGTATCAGTGCGTTAGTGGGGATGTGTGTGTTGTTGTATCAGTGAGTTTGTGGGGATGTGTGTGTATGTGTATCAGTGAGTTAGTGGGGATGTGTGTGTCGGTTTATCAGTGAGTTAGTGGGGATGTGTGTGTAGGTGTATCAGTGAGTTATTGGGGATGTGTGTGCGGGAGTATCAGTGAGTTATTGGGGATGTGTGTGCAGGTATATCAGTGAGTTAGTGGGGATGTGTGTGTAGGTGTATCAGTGAGTTAGTGGGGATGTGTGTGTAGGTGTATCAGTTAGTTAGTGGGGATGTGTGTTTCGGTGTATCAGTGAGTTCGTGGGGATGTGTGTGTAGGTGTATCAGTGAGTTAGTGCGGATGTGTGTGCAGGTGTATCAGTGAGTTGGTGATGATGTGTTTACAGGTTTATCAGTGAGTTATTGGAGATGTGTGTTTAGGTGTACAAGTGAGTTAGTGGGGATGTGTTTGTAGGTGTATCAGTGAGTTAGTGGGGATGTGTGTGTAGGTGTATCAGTGAGTTAGGGGGGATGTGTGTGTAGGTGTATCAGTCAGTTAGTGGGGATGTGTCTGTTGGTGTATCAGTCAATTAGTGGGGATGTGTGTGTAGGTGTATCAGCGAGTTAGTGGGTATTTGTGTACTGGTGTTTCAGTGAGTTAGTGACGATGTGTGTGCAGGTGTATCAGTGAGTATGTGGGGATGTATGTGCAGGTCTATCAGTGATTTAGTGGGGATATGTGTCCCGTTGTATGAGTGAGTAAGTGGGGATGTGTGTTTAGGTGTATCAGTGAGTTAGCTGGAATGTGTGTGCATGTGTATCAGTGAGTTAGTGGGGATGTGTGTGCAGGTGTATCAGTGAGTTTGTGGGAATGTGTGTGTTGGTGTATCAGTGAGTTAGTGGGGATTTTTGTACAGGTGTATCAGTGAGTTAGTGGGGATATGCGTTTGGGTTTATCAGTGAGTTAGTGGGGATGTGTGTGTTGTTACAGTGAATTAGTGAGGATGTGTGTGCAGGTGTATCAGTGAGTTACTGGGGATGTGTGTGCATGTGTATCACTGAATTAGTGAGGATGTGTGTGTAGGTGTATCAGTGAGTTATTGGGGATGTGTGTTTAGGTGTATCAGTGAGTTAGTGGGGATGTGTGTGTTGTTGTTACAGTGAGTTAGTGATGATGTGTGTGCAGGTGTATCAGTGATTTAGTGGGGATGTGTGTGCAGGTGTATCAGTGAGTTAGTGGGGATGTGTGTCTAGGTGTATCAGTGAGTTACTGGGGATGTGTGTGCATGTGTATCACTGAGTTAGTGAGGATGTGTGTGTAGGTGTATCAGTGAGTTAGTGGGGATGTGTGTGCAGATGTATCAGTATTTCAGTGGGGTTGTGTGTCGAGGTGTATCAGTGAGTTAGTGGGTATGAGTGTGCGGGTGTATCAGTGAGTTAGTGGAGATGTGTGTGTAGGTGTATCAGTGAGTTAGTGGGGATGTGTGTGCAGGTTTATCAGTGAGTGAGTGGGGATGTGTGTCTAGGTGTATCAGTGAGTTAGTGGGGATTTGTGTGCATGTGTATCACTGAGTTAGTGGGGATGTGTGTGTAGGTGTATCAGTGACTTAGTGGGGATGGGTGTGCAGGTGTATCAGTGTGTCAGTGGGGTTGTGTGTCGAGGTGTATCAGTGAGTTAGTGGGTATGAGTGTGCGGGTGTATCATTGAGTTAGTGGAGATGTGTGTTCAGGTATATCAGTGAGTCAGTGGGCATGTGTGTGCAGGTGTATCAGTGAGATAGTGGGGATGTGTGTGCAGGTGTATCAGTGAGTTAGTGGGGATGTGTGTCTAGGTGTATCATTGAGTTACTCTGGATGTGTGTGCATGTGTGTCACTGAATTAGTGAGGATGTGTGTGTAGGTGTATCAGTGAGTTAGTGGGGATGTGTGTGCAGGTGTATCAGTGAGTTAATGGGGATGTATGTGTAGGTGTATCAGTGAGTTATTGGGGATGTGTGTGCAGGTGTATCAGTGAGTTAGTGGGGATGTGTGTGCAGGTGTATCAGTGAGTTAGTGGGGATGTGTCTGTAGGGGTATCAGTGAGTTAGCGGGGATGTGTGTGCAGGTGTATCAGTGAGTTAGTGGGGATGTGTGTGCAGGTGTATCAGTGAGTTAGTGGGAATTTTGTGTTGGTATATCAGTGAGTTAGTGGGGATGTGTGTGCAGGTCTCTCAGTGATTTAGTGGGGATATGTGTACAGTTGTATCAGTGAGTTAGTGGGGATGTGGGTTTAGGTGTATCAGTGATTTAGTGCGGATGTGTGTGTTGTTGTTACAGTGAGTTAGTGACAATGTGTGTGCAGGTGTATCAGTGAGTTAGTGGGGATGTGTGTGTATGTGTATCAGTGAGTTAGTGGGGATGTGTGTGCAGGTGTATCAGTGAGTTAGTGGGAATGTGTGTCTAGGTGTATCAGTGAGTTACTGGGGATGTGTGTGCATGTGTATCACTGAGTTAGTGAGGATGTGTGTGTAGGTGTATCAGTGAGTTAGTGGGGATGTGTGTGCAGATGTGTCAGTGTTTCAGTGGGGTTGTGTGTCGAGGTGTGTTAGTGAGTTAATGGGTATGTGTGTGTGTAGGTGTATCAGTGAGTTAGTGGGGGTGTGTGTCTAGGTGCATCAGTGAGTTAGTGGGGATGTGTGTGTTGTTACAGAGAGTTAGTGACGATGTGTGTGCAGGTGTATCAGTGAGTTAGTCGGGATGTGTGTGTATGTGTAACAGTGAGTTAGTGGGGATGTGTGTGCAGGTGTTTCAGTGAGTTAGTGGGGATGTGTGTGTAGGTGTATCAGTGAGTTACTGGGGATGTGTGTGCATGTGTATCACTGAGTTGTTTTGGATGTGTGTGTAGGTGTATCAGTGAGTTAGTGGGGATGTGTGTGCAAGTGTATCAGTGTGTCAGTGGGGTTGTGTGTCGAGGTGTATCAGTGAGTTAGTGGGTATGAGTGTGCGGGTGTATCAGTGAGTTAGTCGAGATGTGTGTGTAGGTGTATCAGTGAGTTACTGGGGATGTGTGTGTAGGTGTATCAGTGACTTAGTGGGGATGTGTGTGTAGGTGTATCAGTGAGTTAGTGGGGATGTATGTGTAGGTGTATCAATGAGTTTTTGGGGATGTGTGTGCAGGTGTTTCAGTGGGTTAGTGGGCTTGTGTGTGTCGGTGTATCAGTTAGTTAGTGGGGATTTGTGTGCAGGTGTATCAGTGAGTTAGTGGGGATGTGTGTGTAGGTGTATCAGTGAGTTAGTGGGGATGTGTGTGCATGTGTATCACTGAGTTAGTGGGGATGTGTGTGTAGGTGTATCAGTGAGTTAGTGGGGATGTGTGTACAGGTGTATCAGTGTGTCAGTGGGGTTGTGTGTCGAGGTGTAACAGTGAGTTAGTGGGTTTGTGTGTGTGTAGGTGTATCAGCGAGTTAGTGGGGATGTGCGTGCAGGTGTTTCAGTGAGTTAGTGGGGATGTGTGTGTTGGCGTATCAGTGCGTTAGTGGGGATGTGTGTGTTGTTGTATCAGTGAGTTTGTGGGGATGTGTGTGTATGTGTATCAGTGAGTTAGTGGGGATGTGTGTGTCGGTTTATCAGTGAGTTAGTGGGGATGTGTGTGTAGGTGTATCAGTGAGTTATTGGGGATGTGTGTGCGGGAGTATCAGTGAGTTATTGGGGATGTGTGTGCAGGTATATCAGTGAGTTAGTGGGGATGTGTGTGTAGGTGTATCAGTGAGTTAGTGGGGATGTGTGTGTAGGTGTATCAGTTAGTTAGTGGGGATGTGTGTTTCGGTGTATCAGTGAGTTCGTGGGGATGTGTGTGTAGGTGTATCAGTGAGTTAGTGCGGATGTGTGTGCAGGTGTATCAGTGAGTTGGTGATGATGTGTTTACAGGTTTATCAGTGAGTTATTGGAGATGTGTGTTTAGGTGTACAAGTGAGTTAGTGGGGATGTGTTTGTAGGTGTATCAGTGAGTTAGTGGGGATGTGTGTGTAGGTGTATCAGTGAGTTAGGGGGGATGTGTGTGTAGGTGTATCAGTCAGTTAGTGGGGATGTGTCTGTTGGTGTATCAGTCAATTAGTGGGGATGTGTGTGTAGGTGTATCAGCGAGTTAGTGGGTATTTGTGTACAGGTGTTTCAGTGAGTTAGTGACGATGTGTGTGCAGGTGTATCAGTGAGTATGTGGGGATGTATGTGCAGGTCTATCAGTGATTTAGTGGGGATATGTGTCCCGTTGTATGAGTGAGTAAGTGGGGATGTGTGTTTAGGTGTATCAGTGAGTTAGCTGGAATGTGTGTGCATGTGTATCAGTGAGTTAGTGGGGATGTGTGTGCAGGTGTATCAGTGAGTTTGTGGGAATGTGTGTGTTGGTGTATCAGTGAGTTAGTGGGGATTTTTGTACAGGTGTATCAGTGAGTTAGTGGGGATATGCGTTTGGGTTTATCAGTGAGTTAGTGGGGATGTGTGTGTTGTTACAGTGAATTAGTGAGGATGTGTGTGCAGGTGTATCAGTGAGTTACTGGGGATGTGTGTGCATGTGTATCACTGAATTAGTGAGGATGTGTGTGTAGGTGTATCAGTGAGTTAGTGGGGATGTGTGTGCAGGTGTATCAGTGAGTCAGTGGGTATGTATGTGTAGGTGTATCAGTGAGTTATTGGGGATGTGTGTGCAGGTGTATCAGTGAGTTAGTGGTGATGTGTGTGCAGGTCTATCAGTGAGTTAGTGGGGATGTGTATGTTGTTGTTACAGTGAGTTAGTGACGATGTGTGTGCAGGTGTATCAGTGAGTTAGTGGGGATGTGTGTCTAGGTGTATCAGTGAGTTACTGGGGATGTGTGTGCAGATGTATCAGTGTTTCAGTGGGGTTGTGTGTCGAGGTGTATCAGTGAGTTAGTGGGTATGAGTGTGCGGGTGTATCAGTGAGTTAGTAGAGATGTGTGTGTAGGTGTATCAGTGAGTTAGTGGGGATGTGTGTGCCAGTCTATCAGTGATTTAGTGGGGATATATGTACAGTTGTATCAGTGAGTTAGTGGGGATGTGTGTTTAGGTGTATCAGTGAGTTAGTTGGAATGTGTGTGCAGGTGTATCAGTGAGTTAGTGGGGATGTGTGTGTCGGTGTATCAGTGAGTTAGTGGGGATGTGTCTGTTGGTGTATCAGTCAATTAGTGGGGATGTGTGTGTAGGTGTATCAGTGAGTTAGTTGGAATGTGTGTGCAGGTGTATCAGTGATTTAGTGGGGATGTGTGTGCAGGTGTATCAGTGAGTTTGTGGGAATGTGTGTGTAGGTGTATCAGTGAGTTAGTGGGGATTTTTGTACAGGTGTATCAGTGCGTTAGTGGGGATGTGTGTTTGGGTGTATCAGTGAGTTAGTGGGGATGTGTGTGTTGTTGTTACAGTGAGTTAGTGACGATGTGTGTGCAGGTGTATCAGTGAGTTAGTGGGGATGTGTGTGTATGTGTATCAGTGAGATAGTGGGGATGTGTGTGCAGGTGTATCAGTGAGTTAGTGGGGATGTGTGTCTAGGTGTATCAGTGAGTTACTGGGGATGTGTGTCCATGTGTATCACTGAATTAGTGAGGATGTGTGTGTATTTGTATCAGTGAGTTAGTGGGGATGTGTGTGCAGGTGTATCAGTGAGTTAGTGGGGATGTGTGTGCAGGTGTATCAGTGAGTTAGTGGGGATGTGTGTACAGGTGTATCAGTGAGTTAGTGGGGATGTGTGTTTCGGTGTATCAGAGAGTTAGTGGGGATGTGTGTGCAGGTGTATCAGTGAGTTTGTGGGGATGTGTGTGCAGGTGTATCATTGAGTTAGTGGGAATTTTGTGTTGGTGTATCAGTGAGTTAGTGTTGATGTGTGTGCATGTGTATCAGTGAGTTAGTGGGGATGTGTGTGAGGTCTATCAGTGATTTAGTGGGGATATGTGTACAGTTGTATCAGTGAGTTAGTGGGGATGTGTGTGCATGTGTATCAGTGAGTTATTGGGGATGTGTGTTTAGGTGTATCAGTGAGTTTGTGGGAATGTGTGTGTAGTGGTATCAGGGATTTTATGGGGATTTTTGTACAGGTGTATCAGTGAGTTATTGGGGATGTGTGTTTAGGTGTATCAGTGAGTTAGTGGGGATGTGTGTGTTGTTGTTACAGTGAGTTAGTGATGATGTGTGTGCAGGTGTATCAGTGATTTAGTGGGGATGTGTGTGCAGGTGTATCAGTGAGTTAGTGGGGATGTGTGTCTAGGTGTATCAGTGAGTTACTGGGGATGTGTGTGCATGTGTATCACTGAGTTAGTGAGGATGTGTGTGTAGGTGTATCAGTGAGTTAGTGGGGATGTGTGTGCAGATGTATCAGTGTTTCAGTGGGGTTGTGTGTCGAGGTGTATCAGTGAGTTAGTGGGTATGAGTGTGCGGGTGTATCAGTGAGTTAGTGGAGATGTGTGTGTAGGTGTATCAGTGAGTTAGTGGGGATGTGTGTGCAGGTTTATCAGTGAGTGAGTGGGGATGTGTGTCTAGGTGTATCAGTGAGTTAGTGGGGATTTGTGTGCACGTGTATCACTGAGTTACTGGGGATGTGTGTGTAGTTGTATCAGTGACTTAGTGGGGATGGGTGTGCAGGTGTATCAGTGTGTCAGTGGGGTTGTGTGTCGAGGTGTATCAGTGAGTTAGTGGGTATGAGTGTGCGGGTGTATCATTGAGTTAGTGGAGATGTGTGTTCAGGTATATCAGTGAGTCAGTGGGCATGTGTGTGCAGGTGTATCAGTGAGATAGTGGGGATGTGTGTGCAGGTGTATCAGTGAGTTAGTGGGGATGTGTGTCTAGGTGTATCATTGAGTTACTCTGGCTGTGTGTGCATGTGTGTCACTGAATTAGTGAGGATGTGTGTGTAGGTGTATCAGTGAGTTAGTGGGGATGTGTGTGCATGTGTATCAGTGAGTTAATGGGGATGTATGTGTAGTTGTATCAGTGAGTTATTGGGGATGTGTGTGCAGGTGTATCAGTGAGTTAGTGGGGATGTGTGTGCAGGTGTATCAGTGAGTTAGTGGGGATGTGTCTGTAGGGGTATCAGTGAGTTAGCGGGGATGTGTGTGCAGGTGTATCAGTGAGTTAGTGGGGATGTGTGTGCAGGTGTATCAGTGAGTTAGTGGGAATTTTGTGTTGGTATATCAGTGAGTTAGTGGGGATGTGTGTGCAGGTCTCTCAGTGATTTAGTGGGGATATGTGTACAGTTGTATCAGTGAGTTAGTGGGGATGTGGGTTTAGGTGTATCAGTGATTTAGTGCGGATGTGTGTGTTGTTGTTACAGTGAGTTAGTGACAATGTGTGTGCAGGTGTATCAGTGAGTTAGTGGGGATGTGTGTGTATGTGTATCAGTGAGTTAGTGGGGATGTGTGTGCAGGTGTATCAGTGAGTTAGTGGGAATGTGTGTCTAGGTGTATCAGTGAGTTACTGGGGATGTGTGTGCATGTGTATCACTGAGTTAGTGAGGATGTGTGTGTAGGTGTATCAGTGAGTTAGTGGGGATGTGTGTGCAGATGTGTCAGTGTTTCAGTGGGGTTGTGTGTCGAGGTGTGTTAGTGAGTTAGTGGGTATGAGTGTGCGGTTGAATCAGTGAGTTAGTGGAGATGTGTGTAGGTGTATCAGTGAGTTAGTGGGGATGTGTGTGTTGTTACAGTGAGTTAGTGACGATGTGTGTGTAGCTGTATCAGTGAGTTAGTGGGGATGTGTCTGTGTGTGTATCAGTGAGTTAGTGTGGATGTGTGTGCAGGTGTATCAGTGAGTTAGTGGGGATGTGTGTGTAGGTGTATCAGTGAGTTACTGGGGATGTGTGTGCATGTGTATCACTGAGTTAGTGGGGATGTGTGTGTAGGTGTATCAGTGAGTTAGTGGGGATGTGTTTGCAGGTGTTTCAGTCTGTCAGTGAGGTTGTGTGTCGAGGTGTATCAGTGAGTTAGTGGGTATGAGTGTGCGGGTGTATCAGTAAGTTAGTCGAGATGTGTGTGTAGGTGTATCAGTGAGTTACTGGGGATGTGTGTGTAGGTGTATCAGTGACTTAGTGGGGATGTGTGTGTAGGTGTATCAGTGAGTTAGTGGGGATTTTTGTACAGGTGTATCAGTGAGTTAGTGGGGATATGCGTTTGGGTTTATCAGTGAGTTAGTGGGGATGTGTGTGTTGTTACAGTGAATTAGTGAGGATGTGTGTGCAGGTGTATCAGTGAGTTAGTGGGGATGTGTGTGTATGTGTATCAGTGAGATAGTGGGGATGTGTGTGCAGGTGTATCAATGAGTTAGTGGGGATGTGTGTCTAGGTGTATCAGTGAGTTACTGGGGATGTGTGTGCATGTGTATCACTGAATTAGTGAGGATGTGTGTGTAGGTGTATCAGTGAGTTAGTGGGGATGTGTGTGCAGGTGTATCAGTGAGTTACTGGGGATGTGTGTGCAGGTGTTTCAGTGGGTTAGTGGGCTTGTGTGTGTCGGTGTATCAGTTAGTTAGTGGGGATTTGTGTGCAGGTGTATCAGTGAGTTAGTGGGGATGTGTGTGTAGGTGTATCAGTGAGTTAGTGGGGATGTGTGTGCATGTGTATCACTGAGTTAGTGGGGATGTGTGTGTAGGTGTATCAGTGAGTTAGTGGGGATGTGTGTACAGGTGTATCAGTGTGTCAGTGGGGTTGGTTGTCGAGGTGTAACAGTGAGTTAGTGGGTTTGTGTGTGTGTAGGTGTATCAGCGAGTTAGTGGGGATGTGCGTGCAGGTGTTTCAGTGAGTTAGTGGGGATGTGTGTGTTGGCGTATCAGTGCGTTAGTGGGGATGTGTGTGTTGTTGTATCAGTGAGTTTGTGGGGATGTGTGTGTATGTGTATCAGTGAGTTAGTGGGGATGTGTGTGTCGGTTTATCAGTGAGTTAGTGGGGATGTGTGTGTAGGTGTATCAGTGAGTTATTGGGGATGTGTGTGCGGGAGTATCAGTGAGTTATTGGGGATGTGTGTGCAGGTATATCAGTGAGTTAGTGGGGATGTGTGTGTAGGTGTATCAGTGAGTTAGTGGGGATGTGTGTTTCGGTGTATCAGTGAGTTCGTGGGGATGTGTGTGTAGGTGTATCAGTGAGTTAGTGCGGATGTGTGTGCAGGTGTATCAGTGAGTTGGTGATGATGTGTTTACAGGTTTATCAGTGAGTTATTGGAGATGTGTGTTTAGGTGTACAAGTGAGTTAGTGGGGATGTGTTTGTAGGTGTATCAGTGAGTTAGTGGGGATGTGTGTGTAGGTGTATCAGTGAGTTAGGGGGGATGTGTGTGTAGGTGTATCAGTCAGTTAGTGGGGATGTGTCTGTTGGTGTATCAGTCAATTAGTGGGGATGTGTGTGTAGGTGTATCAGCGAGTTAGTGGGTATTTGTGTACAGGTGTTTCAGTGAGTTAGTGACGATGTGTGTGCAGGTGTATCAGTGAGTATGTGGGGATGTATGTGCAGGTCTATCAGTGATTTAGTGGGGATATGTGTCCCGTTGTATGAGTGAGTTAGTGGGGATGTGTGTTTAGGTGTATCAGTGAGTTAGTTGGAATGTGTGTGCATGTGTATCAGTGAGTTAGTGGGGATGTGTGTGCAGGTGTACCAGTGAGTTTGTGGGAATGTGTGTGTTGGTGTATCAGTGAGTTAGTGGGGATTTTTGTACAGGTGTATCAGTGAGTTAGTGGGGATATGCGTTTGGGTTTATCAGTGAGTTAGTGGGGATGTGTGTGTTGTTACAGTGAATTAGTGAGGATGTGTGTGCAGGTGTATCAGTGAGTTACTGGGGATGTGTGTGCATGTGTATCACTGAATTAGTGAGGATGTGTGTGTAGGTGTATCAGTGAGTTAGTGGGGATGTGTGTGCAGGTGTATCAGTGAGTCAGTGGGTATGTATGTGTAGGTGTATCAGTGAGTTATTGGGGATGTGTGTGCAGGTGTATCAGTGAGTTAGTGGTGATGTGTGTGCAGGTCTATCAGTGAGTTAGTGGGGATGTGTATGTTGTTGTTACAGTGAGTTAGTGACGATGTGTGTGCAGGTGTATCAGTGAGTTAGTGGGGATGTGTGTCTAGGTGTATCAGTGAGTTACTGGGGATGTGTGTGCAGATGTATCAGTGTTTCAGTGGGGTTGTGTGTCGAGGTGTAT
The DNA here is from genome assembly GCF_017639515.1 of Carcharodon carcharias. Taxonomy (NCBI): domain Eukaryota; kingdom Metazoa; phylum Chordata; class Chondrichthyes; order Lamniformes; family Lamnidae; genus Carcharodon; species Carcharodon carcharias. The sequence continues at coordinate 656,276 of NW_024470861.1, forward strand.
CAGTGAGTTAGTGGGTATGAGTGTGCGGGTGTATCAGTGAGTTAGTAGAGATGTGTGTGTAGGTGTATCAGTGAGTTAGTGGGGATGTGTGTGCCAGTCTATCAGTGATTTAGTGGGGATATATGTACAGTTGTATCAGTGAGTTAGTGGGGATGTGTGTTTAGGTGTATCAGTGAGTTAGTTGGAATGTGTGTGCAGGTGTATCAGTGAGTTAGTGGGGATGTGTGTGCAGGTGTATCAGTGAGTT